>NC_057813.1:330500032-330503363 GCF_018294505.1 Triticum aestivum
GGGCCTCGCGGGCCGGCGGAGGCGGCGGACAGGTGGCAGGCGGCCACTGGCGCTCGGGGTGGAAAGTGGTCGCGGATAATCCGAAATATCTGATTTTCGTATTCGAGAAAATGCCTATTCGTATCCGAAACATCGGCATCCGAACCAAAATGGAAATGGAAACTATCTGTATCCGAATTTATTTAACAAATAAAAAATAAAATATGGTATGAGCTTTTGACACAAATATGGAAGTGGAAGTGGATATATCCGTATCCAACTAAGATTATGGGAGGTAATTTTCAAAATTCTAGCCCAAACATTCCAATTATCCAACATAAAAGCCAAATAAGTGGGCAAAAATTACTCTTCGTATGATTAAACTTAGAAATTATTATACATTACAATAGAATTTATTCATAAACCTATTTATTATTGACTTATTGTATGTCACAAGTTCATTATTTCATATCACATAGCTATTGACTAGTATACTTAAGCAATATGTCGCTATTATTCATATCTGTTCCGAATCAAGAAAATATCCGATACATATCCGTATTCGAATAACATCCGAGCCGGATCCGTATCCGATAACATCCGTATTCGCATTCGTATTTGTTTCGAAAATATGAAAACGGAAGTGGTAAGAGCACTATCCGATCCGCATCCGATCCGTTTCCACCCCTAACTGGCGCGTGGCGGCGGCGCGAGACGTTCGGTGGGCGCGGACATGTCCGGGCGCGGAGAGGGATTTCGTCCGACGGCGCGAGGAGGAGGGGAGCTAGGGTTTCATCCGGGATTTGGACGGGAATGGACACATATTTATAGATAGAGGGAGCTAGGAGAGTCCAAATGAGGTGCGGTTTTTGGCCACGCGATCGTGATCGAACGACCGAGAGCATGGAGGGGGTTTGGACGAATTTTGGGCCACTTTGGAAGGGGTGTTGGGCTGCACACAAAAGAGGCTTTTACAGTACCCTGGTTAACCGTTGGAGTATCAAACGACCTCCAAATGGTACGAAACTTGACAGGCCGTCTACCGGTGCTATACCAAGGCCTCTTGGCAAACCTCGGTCCATTCCGAGAAAGTTTAACACCCGCTCACAACAGGAGACAAGAGGGGGACGCCGGGTGACATAGGAGTGCCGGATTGCAAAACGAACAACGGGGAAAATGCTCGGATGCATGAGACGAACACGTATGCAATGCAATGCACATGATGACATGATAAAATGCAACACGCAAGCAAATGACATGGCAACTATGGCGAATAACTGGCAGACACCTGGCGCATCGAATCCGGGGCGTTACAACACTCCTCCACTAACAAGAGATCTCGTCCCGAGATCTTAGGACTGAGACGGAAGGGAAAAGGGAATGAGGTGAAACAAAACTCAAGAGAAGAAGCAAAGAATCGAGAGCACTCGAGAAGAATAGAGGAATGACGAGAATGACGAGAATCGAAAGCTCACTGAATCAGATAGACTATGAAACCACTCCGGTTAGAACAAGATAGAAACAAATAAGATCGAAAGGATTTAGGCAGCACTCCGGCTAAAACATGGAGGAATAGAACATGAACTTCACAAGATGGGATGGAACTTGATGAAGACATGACACAAAACCTCCAGAAAGAATTGAAAGAGTTGAAAGAAAAGAACGGAGAAGAAAATGACAACTTGTGCCACGAATGAAATTGAAAGCACCTTTCAAAGGAAGGTTTAAACGGAGTTGTTGGGAAAATCAACAACGAAAAGAATAAGCTTGTTGTGGACTTATAGGTAACATCTCAAGATCATAAGGTGATAACCGGCCACAAACGAAAATGATTGGATAGCTGAGGAGAACGAAGAAATGCAAAACTCCACATCAAAAGAATACGGAGAATTAATTACGCTTTGAGATGCAAGAAGGAAGATACTAGAACTCCTTGAACAAGAATCTTGATGAACACTTTGAAGAATGAATTAAATCATGACGAACCACCATGAAGAACTCCGGTAACAAAAGATGATGAGATAGGAATGAAGGATGAAAGAATAAGATGAGCCTTGCGATGATTTAGATGGAGGTTCTGACGAAATGACCGAGGAAATTTGAACTCCGGAAAAGAAAAGATGAAAACACTTGGAACTAGAATTTATTCGCCAAGAACAAACTCTGAAGGAAGGGATTAATAGATGATGATAAAATAAGAATAAGAATTACGTTATGCTTATCCTCAACCAATTTAATGGGTGACGAGAGGATTTGGCATGTAACTTATTCCTCTTGAAAGGGATTGAGAAATGACATATCGCAAACTTGAGAAGTTCTTCATGAACCACCGGTAGGGTTTGAAAGAACGAATGGATTAAAATGATAAACAAAGAAAAAGAATCTGAAAGAACCACCGTTAGAATTCAAAATGACTGATGAAAGAGAATGAATCACCGGGAAGAATTAGAAGAACAAATATGCTAGAGGGGATTTAGATGCACAAGAACGAAGAGATAACAAGCTGATTAAAGAACACTTGAACGGAGCACCGGAAGAATATTGAGACGACCGAAGGGGCACAAACGTAGAATAATTGGAGAACGAATTCGAAAATTTAGAACGAAGAAATATTTCGAAAATATGGCCTCCGGATGATTGAGACGGAAAACAACTCCTGAAATACTCCGGATGGGTAACAAAACAATATCGGACAATCAGAATAATTTGAGAGGATAACAAGAAGTTAGAACCGCGAATCTTCGAGAGAACGGGCAAGATTTAGAGGAAAAACTCTTCTTCGGTCTTCAATTGATGACGAGAAACACCACCAAAATTACTGAGATACTCCGGGAGAATGAAAAGCAAAGAGGTTGAGGCAACAATGAAAATGATTTGAAATCGATCTTGGAGAAGGCATGAGACTGATGGGATCCATTCTTATGTCACAGTTGAAGAGAATTGAGAATAACTCCGGGGGAAATTAGAAGAGTCAAGTAAGATCCTGGGAAAAGACCTGTGGGTTAGGGTCCACTAAAATAGAACACCGTTTGATAAAGGGATGTTGAACAGACAGAAGAAGCACCGGAACAATTGAAATATTTGAATGAGGTGACAACCACGAATTAATTTGGAACACAGACTAATCTCCTGAGATGTCTTGAGCACTCCGAAAAGATAAACTGGCGAGAGGCGAACGAGCAAGGGGAAAACACTTGAGCCGAGGAAAAGAATATGATCAACCCCAAAAAAAACTTGAATTGAGTTCACCAAAGAAGAAAAGAGATGAAGAATGTCGAACAAAACGAGAATTCACCGGTTGAAATAATTGAGGGAAGACTGAAGAGGCTCCGTACGAATGAAATTGATGCTC
>NC_057813.1:330503632-330702849 GCF_018294505.1 Triticum aestivum
CTTGGAAGGGGGAAAACAACGAATATCTTGAATAGAAAACACCGGTTGAAAACAATGAGGATAGAAAGCAAAGACTTCGCACGAGTAGGAAGGATACTCGATTACGGACTCCGGCTCCGAGAAGGAAAGGGTGGGCGGGTGGGAAAAAGAAAACAACTGAGGATTGAACTTGGCAACGATGAAGAGGCTCAAGTCAACTTGACGAGAAATGCACCGGATAAAAGAGCTGAGAACCAACCAACGAAAAACTAACCGCGTGATCCTAAAGAAAAATTTGAAGGGAAGAGGAGTAGTTCAAAACACCTACGTCAAGATTCCTCACCAGAGCGACGAAGGGGCTGACGGGTAAAAAGAATTCCTACTCTCCGATATAACTAGACTCAGAAAAAGTTTTGTTCTAGACTCAACAACGGCCAAACTACATGAGGCGTCCACGAGGGTGGAGGGCGCGCCCTACCCCCCTGGGCGTGCCCCCTGCCTTGTGGCCACCTCGTGTGCCCTCCGAACTCCGTTTTCTTGCATGGTACTTCTTTTGATCAGTAAAAAATCATTATATAATCTCCCGAAGGTTTTGATCACCATACCACGACGAAATCCTCTGCTTTTGTTTCGAGCTGTTTTTCTGACAGATCTAGATCACCATGACATCTTCAAGCGCCCCCAAAGACAAGTTTTTCGAGAAGGTCATCAACCCTTACCTCATGGAGGTGCTGTAACACCCTCAAACCATTGAGATGCATGAGGGGGTGTTGCACATCCGCGATGTTGAGAGACCGAGGAGGACCAGAACCGTGGAGACAAGACTCGAAGCAATGGAGCAACAAGTTTTCAAGTGCCAATGGATGGTGGAACGTGGACTCAATGCCAACCACATGATGATCGCGGAGTTCACCAACAACCACAAGCTGGATGCCAAAAACATTGGGGAGACCATCTTAAAGCTTCAAGAGAAAATCGAGCACCTCCAAGCCCAGATCTATGACCTGCAAAACTAAATTTGTGAGTATGAATATAGATTCAAGAGGATGAGTTTGGCTGCAGATTTGAGGATCCCGGAGACTCGTTCATCCTTTTATGATGGTGAGCCTATGCCTTGGAAGACGGATGACAAGCCTACATCATTAACAACGCCATCATCACTACCTCCTAAGAAAGAGACATAAATACATGGGTATGGCACTCCCCTTGGCAACTGCCAAGCTTGGGGGAGGTGCCCCGGTATCATATCGCCATCACACTTCTATCTTTACCGTTTTCTTAGTTCGATCCTTTTGGTTATATCTTGATCTAGTAGAATAAAGTTTTAATATGATCTAGTTTTGAGTTTTGTTTTGATCCCTATCTATGTAATCGAGTCTGTGAGCTATATATAATAAAGATTAGTTTTGAGTTGAGGGCTTTGCTATCTTGCCATGATCTTGAGGGAATAAAAGAAAGAATAAAAAGAAATAAAAAGATCATATTGATCTTATGGAGAGTAATGACTTCACATATAAAGAGTATGCTGAATAAAAGTTGTTGAGAGTTGACAAACATAGTTTTGGTCATCGTTGCAATTAATAGGAAGTAATAAAGAAAGAGAGGTTTTCACATATAAATACACTATCTTGGACGTTGTGGCACCCCGGCTCAGAGCGACCGGTTTACCTTGCATTGCCAGCCCAGAGACCTTGTCTTCTAGCAACACACAACAACATGGTACAGAAAACAACCGCTTTATTCATGCTAGCGGAACATAGTTCATATTACAACAGTTAGCGAGGCCAAGCGGCACACCCGGTGCGGCTAAACAATATGTACATTATTTTGTGAACATAAAGGGGCCTCGATCATGAAAACTACTCGGCAGCAGAACAACGTCATAGCGGGACTCCATAGCACAAGGACACCGACGTGGACACGGTCTAGACTCGGACAACACTCCTTTCCAACAGGACTTTCCTGAAATCTGGCATGACACGCCAGGTCAGTACATTGAATGTACTTGCAAGCTCACAATAAGCATAAACATGATGACAGACAATATTATGATATTTATCCAATTAATCAACAATGCAACTATATATATATATATATATCTATATATATATATCCAACTTGCTGTGACTGTGCTCAACAGGTACTCATTCTCCCAACTTGCTTACCAGGTGTGACCAATAACATAATATTACCAAAACACACTCGTGATCCTTACGGCGATCACAACCCGACCATCTCATGGCCCGTGATCCTTACGGCGATCACAACCGGACCAACTCGTGGACCGTGATCCTTACGGCGATCACAACCCAACAACCCATGTCCAACTCAACACGATGACCCCACTGTCATCCTCGGTGCAATTTAGTGTGCATATTTAATAAGTGTTGACCCATGGTGTACCTTACTTTCGAGCGTGCCATATCCGTGGACTCGGCTATCAATAGATTAAAAACTCTCTGCAGAGGTTAGTACACTGTACCCACACTACGGAACCCACGGCCTCACACTCCCATTCGGGTGGACCAACAATGTTCCGACGAAACCATTTCACTGTCATGACACTCTCCCGGCCCTTCCGACTCAGACCCCACCGGGCTAGTCCTGGGTGGCCCCGTGTCTACCTCCAGACACCTCGACCACCATCGTGGCCACGATCCACACTGGGATCCGGTACCAAAATTAACTTAACAACGGGCTCACAAGGTTATGCTTGCCTACTGGACCAGGGTACAGCACGCCCATAACCTTCCCTAAATTGAGGTACCGACCAGAGGCACGACAATGAAACGCATTAAGGCCGTCCCATACCGGCAAATGTGGTTGCACTAGGAAAGACTCGTTTCAGCGGCACCACGACCCGGTCAACAACATGTTCAAGTTGAATTGTTAGTCAGGTTCAACTTAATGTGAAAAGAAAATAACCGGTGTCATACTGCCATACCATGCATCACTTAACATATGCATCACATAACCATGCAAAGACTGCACTAACCACGCTCCTACGGAGCCAGCATAAACTCATGCTACTATTCTGGGTAAAACCTCTCTTTACTCATACCAGAACCATTTCTAGCATTATCATCAATATACCTCATGCAAAAATAATATTTAAATTACTCATCAAATTCTATGACCATATTAGTTATCTATCACTTGCAACTAAGTTTTGCTTGTCTTGCCAACAATATTTACTTCAAGCATTCTGAAGTTCAAGTATTTTAGCATAACAAGCATATAATAGAATATATTTATTATATAACGCATCAATATTCATAAGTTCAAGTATGAAAACCATAAATATTTCAGTGGCACCATGGAAATGTTAATGTGGCTTGCCTTAGCACTGATGAGGTTCACAAAGCTCCTGGTGATCCTCAAGACAAGCTGGTTCCTCTGAAAATATTCAAAAACCACAAATGAAAATATCAAGAAACCTTTTGAAAATTGCCAGAAAATCTAGACAACAAGGAAAAATCCCATCTTTTGGGTGCTGTTAGATTTTTGGACACATAACACGATGCAAAAAGAATCACTGCATTTGGACTTGTAGAATAAAAGTTATGGCCATTTGAAGTCTCCTGGAATTTAAATGAATTTGAAAAAGAAAAACAGAGGGGGGGTGACGTCAAAGGCGTACTCTCTTGGGGCGCCACCACTCATACCGCTTCGCGCGCGTAGTGAGTGGCTGACTAGCAGGCCCCGCTAGTCAGGCCGGAGGGAGGGGAGAGGGAAACAGAGGGGAACGTCGATTCGCCGGAGCTCACGCCGGCGATGAGACTTCTTGGAGGCAAACGAGAGGGAGGGATCGATGGAGAAGGTTCTTGCGCACCTGTCCGTACCCGTAGCGTGGCTAACGATGGCCAGACGGTGTCGAATTTGTCCTCTCCAGCGGCGACAGAGGACGGAGGTTGCCGGAGTTGTAGAAGACGACGGCTTGGGGTGGATCCAGGGGTTCTATCTAGGCGCATTAGCTTCACGGAGGAGAGGCGGAGGCCCTGGTGGGGTCGCCTTGGCTTGGGAGTGGCCGGAGCTGCGGGAACGATCCAGAGGGGATCGCCGGCAAGCTCGGCTCGGGGACGGCAGCCCGCGGCCTGCTCGGCCGGGCTGCGGCTTGTAGTGGCTATAGGAGGGAGTGGTGGTGAGTTGTGATGCTCCAGGAGGCTGCGGAGGGGGGGGGGTTTATAGGCGAGGCGGCGAGGAGGGCTCGGGTTCTGCCGGAGGACAGTTGTCCCCGGCGCCCGGCGATGAACGGTGCCAGATGCGATGGAGAAGGCGACGGAGGTCACGCAACAACTATGCGCGGGCGCGGATGAGCACAGGGATGAGGGGGAAAGAGATGAACACAGTGCGTGGGCACTGTGCCGTTGGCCGGCCCGTGCCCGTGCTCGCTGCGGCGAGCTCTGGCGTCGGCGAGCGGCAGGGTGGAGTTAAGGGGGTGGAGACGAGGATGGTGGCGAGGGGGGACACGCTCTAGCTGGCCGAGGAGCGAGCACGCGCTCCACAGAGGCGCTGGCGACGCGCAGAGCGCGCGTTTGGCATGCCAGCACGCTCGGACAAATGCGGTCACCACATGGACCATGACATCAGGCCACCTATGCACTAACCATGATGTCTGGCGTGTAGTCCTTAGTAAACTGTGGTGTTACCATGGCTCGGTTTGGTTCCAGGTGCAGTAGAAGTAAAATGGTGATGAGGTTAAGTTACTGGACAGAAACTTTGGGGAGTTACTGTGGTCAAACCACAAGGACTCAAGGGCTGCGCTTTGGGGTTTTACTGACTCTTACTAAGGTGAATAAGCTCAGGGAGAACCAGCTACATTGGAGCTAGTAAAATGGTAGTTGTTGTAGAAACTACCCATTTCAGCCCAGAAGTGATTTTATTTTCTGTAGCCAAAATACTCCAAAGAGTGGTGAAATATTTTTGCTCAGAAATGTGCCCTAGGGTCCAAAGAATATTTGGGATTTTTCTCAGGATTTTCGGGGCAACAGAAATGAGGGTTGCTTTGGAGGTCAAGGAGTTTAGCTAGTGTTTTAGAGGCAAAATGATTATTTTTCATTTAAGAAAAATATTCCAAGCAATATTGTTGGGTTGGCCAGGGGTGAAATGATGGATTTGAGGAGGAGAGGGAACACTTGGGTGAAAATCAAGGGATACCCAAGTGGTCAAGTCCAAATGGAATGATTCAAAACTCCAAATCAAAAATCAACTCAGCTGAAAATCAAGCAAAGGAAAGAGGGCAAAAACCAGGCTGTGACAAACCTCCCCCACTTAGAATGAATCTCGTCCTCGAGATTCGGTTGCTTGGGAAAACCATTCTGGATAACATGCCCTTAGAAATTCTTCTGATTCCTAGGTTGATTCTAACTCGGTATGATGCATCCATTGAACCTTGTAAAACTTCCGTGACTTACTGCGAGTGACTCTTTCCATCTGATCCAAAATTTTCACTAGCCTCTCTTCGTAGGTCAAGTCCTTTGCCAGCTCTATCTCTACCAAATCGGTCTTTTCAGGTGGTGAGATGCATCGTCGCAGTTGTGAAATGTGGAACACGTTGTGCACGTCGGACAGTTCCGGAGGCAGCTCCAACTGATATGCCATAGCACCTACTCGTGTCATGACGGGAAATGGACCAATAAACCTGGGTGCCAATTTTCCACGGGTTTGGAACCTTTTTATTCCCTTCATGGGTGTGACTCGAAGGTAGACATGTTCTCCGGGTTCAAAACTGATATGTCGGTGCTTTGCATCATAATAACTTTTTTGTCGCGATTTGGCCATTTGTAATCTGTCTCGGATCTCCTTGACTTGCTTTTCGGCTTCCAGCATGAGATATGTTCCGAAAATACGGCTATCTCCGGTTTGAGACCAATTTAATGGAGTGCGGCACTTACGGCCATACAAAGCTTCATAAGGTGACATTTTTAAACTGGTCTGGATCCCATTGTTATACGAGAACTCGATGTACGGCAAGCAATCTTCCCATTGTGGTCCTTGGGCTAAAACACAAGCATATCTTCAAGTATCTGATTTACTCTTTCCGTTTGCCCATCCGTCTGAGGATGATAAGCGGTGCTATACTTTAATTCCGTTCCAAGGGCTTGATGGAGACTTGTCCAGAAAGCAGAGGTGAAAAGTGAACCTCGGTCAGTAGTGATGGTTCTGGGAACTCCATGTAAACTGACAATCCTGGATACATAAAGTCAGGCAAGCTCATCTGCTCGGTATGAGGTTTTGACTGGGAGGAAGTGGGCCACCTTGGTTAATGTGTCCACTATGACCCAGATCGCATTATTGCCTCATCGGGTCCTGGGTAATCCTGTGATGAAATCCATACAGACATCGTCCCATTTCCATTGTGACACGGGCAGTGGTTGCAGAAGTCCGGCTAGTTTCTGGTATTCCGCCTTAACTTTGTTGCATATGTCGCAATAGGCCACGAAATAAGCAATGTCTTTCTTCATTCCATCCCACCAGAATATTTGTCGAAGGTCTGCAGACATTTTTGTGCCTCTAGGGTGGATTGAATACGAGGATTCGTGGGCTTCCAACAAAATTTTCTGCTTTAGGTTAGCTTGATTAGGCACACAAACCCTTCCCCTGAATCGGAGGGTACCGTACTGATCCTTCGAGAAATCGGATGACTTGATGCGTTTCTGCAGATTAGCATCGCCTGCCTGGGCCTTGCGGATTTCTTCCTCAAGAGTAGGGGTAACCATCAGAATATTGGCAAGGCCAGCCTCAACTATGACCAGGTTGAGCTAAGCAACTTCTTCTTTGAGTTCAGAAGGCAGAGATTCCAGCATGACGTTTAAACTGACGGGCTTTCGACTGAGTGCATCAGCAACCACGTTGGCCTTACCCGGATGGTAATTTATTCCAAGATCATAATCCTTGACCCACTCCAGCCATCTTCACTGTCGGAGGTTTAAATCCGGCTGAGTACATATGTATTTGAGACTTTTGTGGTCGGCAAAAATTTGGCTCCTTTTTCCAATGAGGTATTGTCTCCAAATTTTTAAAGCATGAACTACTGTGCCCAATTCCAAATCATGAGTGGGGTAATTTCCTTCATGGGGTCGTAGCTACCGTGAGGCGTAGGCTACTACCTTGCCATCTTGCATAAGCACGCACCCAAGTCCTTGCCGGGAAGCGTCGCAATATACGTCAAAGCTGCGGTAGATATCTGGAAGTGTTAATACCAGCACAGTTGTTAAGCTCTTCTTCAACTCGGTGAAACTTTTCTCACAGTCTGACGTCCATTCAAACTTCTTATCCTTTTTAAGCAACTCCATCATGGGCTTAGCAATCTTGGAGAACCCTTCAATGAAATGACGGTAGTATCCGGCTAATCCAAGAAAACTCCGGATCTGAGACACGGTGGCGGGTGGCAACCAGTCGAGCACGTCTTTTACTTTGCTTGGGTCCACGGCTATTCCTTCAGCGGATAGCACATGCCCGAGGAATCCAACTTGCTTGAGCCAAAACTCGCATTTATTGAACTTGGCGTACAACTGGTGCTCACGGAGTCGTTGTAGCACTGCGTGGAGATGTCCTTTATGCTCTTCTTCACTTCTTGAGTAAATAAGTATATCATCGATGAAGACGACCACAAACTTATCAAGGAAATCCATGAATACTTTGTTCATCATGTGCATGAAGAAGGCGGGGGCGTTGGTGAGGCCGAAGGACATGACGGTATATTCATAAAGACCGTAGCGAGTGGTGAACCCGGTCTTGGGAATATCCTCCTTTTTAATTTTGAGCTGGTAATATCCAGTCCGCAAATCAATCTTTGAGAACACCTTGGCTCCACTGAGCTGATCAAACAAATCATCAATTCTTGGCATAGGGTATTTGTTTTTGATCGTGACATCATTCAACTGTCGGTAGTCCACACACATGCGAAGGCTGCCATCTTTCTTGTCAACAAAAATAGTGGGTGATCCCCATGGCGAGGAACTGGGGCGGATATATCCTTTTTGGAGCATTTCATTGAGCTGTTTCTTTAGCTCCACCAACTCGGATGACGACATTCGATAATATTTCTTGTGTATTGGTGTGGTTCCGGGCACAAGTTCTATTGCAAACTCAAGCTCTCGGTCAGGTGGCATGCCTGGCAGTTCTTCTGGGAATACATCGGGAAACTCACTGACCACCGGAATTAATTCCATTTCTGCTATTGCTATAAAAACCATTTCCTTGGAGGGTATGCTTCTACGAGCAATAAACTTGGTAGCTTGTACATCTTGTCCGGTCAAGTTGACTTCTCGGTTCGCACAATTTATGCATACTTGGTACTGAGTGAGCCAATTCATACCCAAGATATTTATCAGACTCAATCAATATCAAAGACTTCGAGAAACGATTTCGTTGATCCCGACTTCCAGATTTCCGCAGACAAGATTGCTTTGAATAATAGATCCCGGGGTTAGTACCAGCATATTCTTGCCCAAAAGTGAACGAGGAAATTTGTTTTGGGCGACAAAACTCCGAGAAATAAAAGAGTGGGAAGCCCCAGAGTCAAATAAAATTACTGCAGGTATGTTATTAACAGGGAACATAGCAATGACGACTTTGGGATTTTCTTGGGTTTCGTCGGCTGAAATATGATGAACGTATCCCGTGACGTCGTGCTGACTTGGACCGGCTTCCAAATAATGGATTTGAGGCTTAAACGTAGCATTGGTCCGGTTGTTCTTGGGACACTGTTTGGCATAATGTCCGGTTTGTCCGCAACTATAATAGGAATTGTTGCGCAGGCGATTCTCCATAACTGGGTTGAGCACATCATTCTTCACTTGGGTGGTGGTCTTGTTAACATTTTGTTGCCAACTAGGCTGGTATGCCATCGGAGTTGGCTGCCAGGTATGAAACTTCTGCACTAGTTGCATTTCCTTCTTGGGCTCAAACTTGCGTTTGTGATCGTTATGGGCAGACTTATTATCTGACACGAGCTTGTGTTCCCTTTTAGCAATGAAAGCCTTGTTCACCAGGGTTTGAAAATCTGGAATATCAAACACACTGAGAGCACAGCGAAGTTGCGGGTTTAATCCACCAAGAAAGCGGTCCATCTTCCTTTCTTTAGTGGCCACGTCGTATTGAGAGTAACGTGACAGGTGATTGAATTTTTGTAAATATTCTCCCACTGACTGACTTCCTTGGAGGAGCGCGAGTAATTCATGCTGCTTAGTCTTCATAATTCCTGCAGGGATGTGATATTTCCGGAATTGCTCCTTGAATCTTGACCAGGTAATTGCTTCATTCTCAGTCCCTATGGCTTTCTCACTTTCCCACCATATGGCAGCAACGCCTTCTAGATAATGTGTTGCAAATGGAACTTTATCCTCTTCATCAGTTCGAGCAACCTCAAGTTTCTTTTCCATAGTTCTTAACCAATCATCTGCATCCAAGGGATCAACGGCCTGACTGAAACTGGGAGGCTTAGTCCTTTGAAAATCAGATAGTTTGGAGTGAGAGGCAGGCTGATTTCCATTCTGTCCAACCATTGCTTGAATACTTCTAAATAATTCCATTAGATCATTGTTTCCTCGTTCCTCGAACATACGCATAATTTGCTCAGTGGAGGGCGGATTTGGCGGTGGAGGCGGTGGTGGAACATACGGCTCGGGTGATTGTCCTGCCTGTCGTGCGGAACGCTGAACAGGAGAACCCTCGCGAACGTTGCTACTGCAGCCTCCCCGCGTCATCCTAATATGATTTTTCCCAAGTCAACGCAACCGAGATGAGAAGCATTCAACGAAAACTGGGGAGAAGCCAGCAACAAAAACCAAGCGAAACCAAAAAGGCGAAGAAAATATGGCAAAATAAAATAAAGTCCAACATAATTATACATAGACTCATACATGAAAGATAACAACATGCCAGGTCCAACTACCCTCATACATGAAAAGAAACATCATGACTAGTACGACTACATCCATACTCCATCCCGACAACTGAGAATACTCGAAAGCTCTACTGCTCGGCTGGCGCTGCTGGGTCCTCTCCTGATGCGGACTCGGATCCAGAACTGACGGGGTTAACAGAGACCTCTGGGTTAAAAGTGAAATGACGACGCTGCCTCAAGGGCTCTCCCTTTGGGGCAGGTGGAGGGTGGATCATCGGGGCTGCATGAGTGGCGAGGAGTGAAACCCACTCGGCAGGAGCACTAAGTGGACTCGCAGTCGCGGTGCCCGAGCTGCTCGGGGGAGTAACCGGAGAAACAAGGGATCTAGAACTGGCAGGAACATAGGGGATAAATCCCACAGATGGAGAAGTAGTGGCTGAGAAAGCAGAGACTAAAGTAGAGGCTAAAGCAGTACGGGCATGACTCAGCTCACGAGCCAGCTTGTAGATCAGAAGATAGCTAGCGGTAATGTAACGAGAAAGGTGGCTAGCTACACTATCAGACTCCGGATCAATGACAGGGAAACGGACACGACCGTTATCGTGGAGAGAAGGGTAGTTGTAACGCCCTGGATACAACTTTCCATATTCATAACTCCAACTCTTGCCTTTTCCGGAGATGCGATATGATATTTCCTTCGTGGTTGGGTTTTGTCTTTTGTTTTGCATTTTGTTCATGTCATGCATTTCATCTCATAGCATCATCCGCATTGCATCGGCACTTCGTCGCCGTCATTTTTCAAAACTTGCATTTGCTCGTCGTTGCCGTTTCTCCCTTTGCCTTCATCGCCGTCCCTCGGACCACTTTGCCTTTGTTGACCGTTCCAGACCAACTGGGTTTTTGATTCACTCTTGTCAAACCACCTAATCCCTCTCTGCACAGTGCATCGAACCCCCTTCGCAACCATGTCCGAAACTTCCTCGAACCCAAACCGCACGGTCATGACCAGTGGGTCCGGAACAATCCCGAGTTATCCTAAACACCATCTGTTCTTTGTTTAGACCACCCGAAGCCGTCCAATCAAAATCTAGGGGCTCAAATCCCCTCTCATATTAGCCACCTACTATATATAGTGGGCAGCCCTAACCAAATCAGACCGAACCCTAAATTTTAGGGAGATGTCCCATCCATCCTTTCTCTGCCGCCACCACTCTCTCCCTTGGTTTCAGCGCCGAGCCAACCAACCACCACCGATCCTCTTCCTTGGGATCCATCCCCTCCCGATCCACCAACCACAACTAGACTCCTCTCCTCCTCTATTCGTTTGTCCCCGAGCAGCGCCTCCATCGTCGCCGGCAACCGCGTCACCAGGAACCTCGTGCACGAGCCCCTCCCTTCTCACGCACCTGAGACCAGCAGCTCTCCTCGAGCACCTCCAGCAGGACGCCCCGTCGAGCCCCTCTTTCTCCCTGGTCCTCCTTCCTACTCCTCCTCACCTTCCCCTCTTTTCGTTTGCCCCTGCCATGGCCTCTCTCCTCACGTCACTCTCTCTGGAGTAGCAGGACGCCGCCGCCGTCCTCTGCATCGCCATGGACGCGCAGCTGGAGCTCCGCGCCCCGCCTTCCGCCGCCATTTTGCAGGAACCTGCCGCCCATGGAGCTCCTGGAGGTTCCCGTCGCCTCCGCCTCGTTCCAGGTAGGGAAGCCCTGGCGCCCTGCTCCAGACCTCGTCCTCGTCGGACTCCGCTGCCCCCAGGGCAGCACCTTCGGCCGCCCTTTTTTTCCTCCTCCTTCTCTGCATCCTATCTCTTTTCCCATATCTCTGAAACTGTCATTTGCTTCTCTGAACAACAGCGCCATGGATGTCGCCCCAAGATTCGTTGTCGGTCGCTTTCGTCCTTGCCATCTCAGGCCAGATCCGGAGGTTCGCCGCCCCTCTCCGTTCCTGCCGTCCCCGTCTCTTGCGGCCGCCAAGTCCCAGCCGTGCCAGGCCATTGTGGCGCGTCCTCTGCTTCTCTTGCAATGAGCAGCAGTAGCTGTCTCGTCGTCCCGTTGACCGCGGCCCTGCGCCTCCTCGTTCGTTCCAGCCAAGGCCCAGCTGCGACCGGCCCAGCCGCGCCCTACAGCCACCCCAGTACACCACCGAGCCGGCCCAAGTGCCGTGGTGAGAAGCCCAGTCTGCCTCAGTTTTGGCCTGTGTAGTTTTTTTTCTCCGTCTGGCGAATTTCTCTATTTATCCAGAGTTTACGGTTTTACAGAAAAACCCTCATGCTTCATACATTTAATAACTCACAAACCATGCATCACATGTAAATAATTTATATATGAAAAATGCTTAGAATTTTATCTACTTTCATAATTTGCCACTTTCATCCATGTTAAAGATGTTTAAAATGATGTTTGTTTAAATTTGCTCAAATGCCATGCTAAAATGATTTATTTCATAACTAAATAACCGTAGCTCGGTTTTAAATAAACTTTATATGTAAATGGGGTGAAAAAATGCATAGAATAACATGGTGCACTTTATTTTCCTGTTTAACAACAATAAAATATGTTTTTGGGCAGAACAGTACCAAATTCGAAATATGCATATGGGGATTTTCTGGAATTGTTGTTTGTTGTTTCCGGCCTCACTTAAACTTGCCTAGATAGGTAGTTTAATTATGTTTCACCTCTTGCCATGTTTATAACAACATGTAATATTGTTGTGTTCCTAAACGAGAGAGAACTAAATATTTGATGTGGTGTTTCGTCAATATGCAACTCATTGCATATTGAGCTCCACTTAACTTGTAGTATTGCTTGTTCCACCTTGCCATGCCATGCCTCATTAAACCGGACATGCATCATACTTGGTTGAGCATCATGCCATGTCTATGTGTTGTGTGTTTACCTTGTTGTTTGTTTATTTCTGGTTGTGCTTCTTCTCGATAGTTCCGGTAATGTTGCGATTGTGAGGATTCATTCGACTACTCCCGTTCGTCTTCTTCATGGACTCGTTCTTCTTCCTAGCGGGATTTCAGGCAAGATGACCGTCACCCTGGATCTCACTACTATCATTGCTATGGTAGTTGCTTCGTTCTATCGCTATGATGCGCTACCTATCACTTGTTCTTCAAGCCTCCCAATTTGCCATGTCAGCCTCTAACCTTTTCACCCTTCCTAGCAAACCATTGCTTGGCTATGTTACCGCTTTGCTCAGCCCCTCTTATAGCATTGTTAGTTGCAGGTGAACTTGAAGATTGCTCCATGATGGACAGGATTATGTTGGGATATCACAATATCTCTTATTTAATTAATGCATCTATATACTTGGTAAAGGGTGGAAGGCTCGGCCTTATGCCTGGTATTTTGTTCCACTCTTGCCGCCCTAGTTTCTGTCATACCGGTGTTATGTTCCCAGATTTTGCGTTCCTTGCGCGGTTGGGTGATTTATGGGACCCCCTTGACAGTTCGCTTTGAATAAAACTCCTCCAGCAAGGCCCAACCTTGGTTTTACCATTTGCCTCACCTAGCCCTTTTTTCCCTTGGGTTTCCGGAGCCCGAGAGTCATCTTTATTTACCCCCCGGGCCAGTGCTCGTCGTGAGTGTTGGTCCAACCTGTCAGACGCCGGTGGCCAGCAGGGGCAACTCTGGGATGGCCTACCGGAAGTTTGGACAATCCGGTGTGCCCTGAGAACGAGATATGTGCAGCTCCTATCAGGATTTGTCGGCACATTCGGGCGGCTTTGCTGGTCTTGTTTTACCATCGTCGAAATGTCTTGTAAACCGGGATTCCTAGACTGATCGGGTCTTCCTGGGAGAAGGAATATCCTTCGTTGACCGCGAGAGCTTATCATGGGCTAAGTTGGGACACCCCTTCAGGGTATTATCTTTCGAAAGCCGTGCCCGCAGTTATGTGGCAGATGGGAATTTGTTAATGTCCGGTTGTAGATAACCTGACACCGGATTCGAATTAAAATGCATCAACCGCGTGTGTAGCCGTGATGGTCTCTTTTCGGCGGAGTCCGGGAAGTGAACACTGTTTTTGGGTTATGTTTGGCATAAGTAAGAGTTCAGGATCACTTCTTGATCATTGCTAGCTTCACGACCGTTCCGTTGCTTCTCTCCTCGCTCTCATTTGCGTATGTTAGCCATCATATCATGCTTAGTCGCTGCTGCAACCTCACCACTTTACCCCTTCCTTTCCCATTAAGCTTTGCTAGTCTTGATACCCATGGTAATGGGATTGCTGAGTCCTCGTGGCTCACAGATTACTACAACAATAGTTGTAGGTACAGGTTATGCGATGATCATGACGCGAGAGCGATGTTTGCTTGTTTTGGAGTTCTTTTTCTGCTTCTTCTTCGATTAGGGGATAGGTTCCAGGTCGGCAGCCTAGGCTAGCAGGGTGGATGTCGTCTGAGTTTCTGTTTGTGTTTCATCCGTAGTCGGATGGTGCTCTTTATGTAAGATGATGTTGTATTCGTGTGGCATTGTATGCCTTATGTATGTATCCCTATCTATTATGTAATGTTGATGTAATGATATCCACCTTGCAAAAGCGTCTTCAGGATGTGCTTCTATCATTGGTGGGACCTTCGAGTTCCTTTAGGATAGGGTCGCATCTTGGGCATGACAAGTTGGTATCAGAGCCTCAACCGACCATAGGAGCCCTCTTGATTGTTGGCCGTTGTTGAGTCTAGAAGAAAACTATTTTGAGTCTTAGGATTATATATATCGGAGAGTAGGATTCTTTTTACTCCTCAGCCCCCTTGGTCGCTCTGGTGAGGACTCCTGACGTAGATGTTTTGTCTTTCCTCTCCTCAAATTTCACTAAAAAAATTTAGGATCACGCGGGTATCTTGGGATCGTTCCGATATTCTTATGACGAGAACATTGTTCTTGGTGCCTCCTGTCATTTAGGTGTTGTGGCAGTGTCCCGGGGAGTTGAGCTCCGAGGTGTTGTCGTCATAATTTTATCGTTGCAGTTCTGGAATACCTGAGTTTTGCCGACAGGGAAAATCTCTTTTATGCAGTTGCTGGTGAGATAACCTCGACGCCACCCAGTACTAGGGAGTTCAGGAGTATTGCCATAGCTCGTATAACTGATGCTTTTCGAAGGTTGAGGTACACGATTTCCGGAATTTTCTTGCTTATGTGTTGACGGATGGATACAGCTGGATGTAGGGATTGTTAGTTTGGGTGAGATGTATTGCTTCCCCTGTATCCCCAACACGAGATTGCATAACCAGAAAGTTTCAGGAGTTTTATAGGTGGGAATTCAAGTAGCTCCTAGAATATCTTTCCGACAGATGCATGATATGGGATTGGGTAAATATCTATCATATGTTTGTTCCGGCTTATTCTGCAAGCCAAATCCTTTGTTTTGCTTTATTTGTGGTATTCGAGTTGCTTCGAAGTCAAGTGTTGATTCCATACCTTTCCTAAACGGTATTCTCATATTGCTATGTGAATACTAATCCTTCTTGATCATCGAGGTCGTCATGTTAATTCTTCTCCAACCGGCGTGCTTCTCTTCAAGTGGATCCGACCATTTCAACATCCGCAAGATCAATTCTAAGTTTTCTCAACGGTATCCGTTTCATCTGTCCCCAAGTTGCCTTTGTTTTCCCGCCCTCCCACCCTTTTTCTTCAAGGACTCAGATTTCTTAATCAAGTATCCTTTTTATTGATGGGAAGTCTCTCCATTCTTTTCCGTCAATGTTCTTATCCGGTGATTCTCAGGAAGATACTAGCTTTGAGTTCATCATTCTTTGTTATTTTTCTTCTCCGGTGGATTCAAGTCAAGTTTTCGGTGTTGATCATATTCCCTTCCTTGTTTCAAGTGTTTTCGTATGCCGGTGTATCTCTTAATCATTCCCCGCTTGCTATTCAATTGTTCCGGAGTGCTGAAGATATCTTTGAAGATTCGTGTTTCCACTCCGCATCAATTCTAAATATTTAGAGGTTGTTACCTCATTCAAGCCATTTAATTCAACCGGTGCAATCTCTCTTTAAAATCATTTCCAACGGTATTTTCTTTTGAGTGGGCCCTAACCCACAGGTCTTTTCCCAGGATCTTACCTGACTCTTCTAATTATTCTGGAGCCATTCCTAATTCTTTTCGAGTTTGACGTAAGAATGAATTTCATCAGTCAGTTGCCATCTTCAAGATCGATTTCAATTCTTTTCATTGTTGATTCAACCTTTGCTCTTCTCATTCTCCCAGAGTATCTCAGTAATTTTTGGTGGTGTCTCTCGTTGTTATTTGAAGACCGAAGAAAGCTTTCTCTTAAATCTTGCTCCATTCTCTTCAAGATTCATGGTTCTATATTGATGCCATCCTCTCATAATTGCTTCCGATTGTGACAATTCTTTTCTTACCATTCGGAGCATTTCATGAGTTGTTTCCATTTCTTTCCTCCGAAGGCCATCATGTCATAATTCTTCATTCTCAGTGTGTAGCTATCATTGTCCAAATCTTACCGGTGCATCGTTCAAATACCCTCTAATCAGTTCATGATCTCGTTGTTCTCATGTATTTAAACCCCCTCAAGTATTTTCATTCGTTTTCCAATTCTTCCCGGTGAATTGTGCCTTTGCTACTCTCATTTTCAATTCTTATGGTGGTTCGTTCAAGATTTCACTTCCATCATTATCATATTAATTCATTTGTTGTTTCCAAATCTCACCGGTGGTTCCATCAATACCTTCTCAAGTTTGCGCTATATCTCTCTTAATCCTTTCTACGAGAATAAGTAGTATGCCAAATCCATTGCTTGTCATCAATTTAATTTGATGAAGGATAAGCATACAATAAATCTTATTCTTATTTCCGCGAGGTGATTCAATTCTTTTCTTCCAGAGATTGTTCATGATGAAGTAATTCTCGTTTCTAGTGTTTCATCTTTTCTTTTTCTGGAGTTCCAAGTTTTCTCGGTTATATCATCGCGAAGCTCCATTTAAATCATCGCAAGGCTTCACCTTGTGTTTTCAACCTCTCTTTCTTTCTATCATCCTTTTATTACCGAAGTTCTTCATGGAGGCTCTACATGGTGGTTCGTCAAGGATTCCTTTCATTCTTCAATCGTTCTTCAAGATTTCTCTCGAAGTTATGACCCGCCAAGCTATACTCTAAAATAAACATGATGTTCAACACATGTTTTGTTTTGAGGCGTTCAAGCATTCTTCATCTTGCATTCCAAAGTGCAATTCGTTCTACCTTATCATTTGAGGTGGTGTTATGTCATTTTTGACAATTTGAGTTCGTGTTTCATGATTCACATGTTGTCAAGAATGAGATATTTTAAATCCATTAATCTCTTCGTTGGAGTTATCTTGTGTCATATTTCACCTAAAGCCTTCCTAAGGAATGTTACTATTATGGTGTTTATCAATGATCCAAGTACTCTCTATCATCTTGGTGGAAGAAGTTTTCCATCTCGTTGGTGTTATCACTTATATTATTTGTTTTCGTGGTGGCAGAATTTTCGCCTCAATTTTGGGAAGTTTTCCTTAAGCCCACTACAAGCTTATTCTTTTAGTTGTTGGTTTTCGAACAACTCCATTATAACCTTCTCGGAAGGGTGTTTTCCAAGCTCATTTGTGGCAGAAGTTGGCATTTCTTCTCCATTCCTTTATTCCAATGATTTATCTTCTATTTTCTCTTACGGAGGCATGGTGATGTTGCTCTCTTCGCTCATCATCTCGAATTGTGAGGATCATGTTTTTCGTGCTTATCCATTTAACCGGAGTGTTGTGTTCTCATTCAAGTTCTTTCATGTTATCAAGTTTTGCCTCTCTTTTCAACCCGAGTGCTGTCCGAAATCCTTCTTACCCATTGTGCCATTCTTTCAATAGTTCCGGAGGCAGTGTGTTGTTGATTTCATCAAGTATCTTCCCATCTTCTCAAGTTCATGTTCTATTCCTTCCATGTTCAACCGGAGTGCTGTGAATTCATCCTCTCTCATATTGTTTTAACCGGAGTGGTTTCGAATTCTATCTTGTCCATTAAACTCTTGATTCATGTCTTTGCAACCTTCAAGGTTCTCATAATGTTGCTTGTTCCTCATGTTTAACGGAGTGTTTTCAATCTCGTTCATCTCCCTTGTATTCTCAATTTGTTCAACCTCTCAGGGTTCATGGTTTCACTCGTTTGTCGAAGAAGCAACTTAGTTTTACCTCTTCTCTTCCTCTTTCGTTTCTCTCCGGTGTCATCCTAGATCTCGGGACGAGATCCTCTCGTAGTGGTGGAGTGTTGTAACGCCCCGGATACAACTTTCCATATTCGTAACTCCAACTCTTGCCTTTTCCGGAGATGCGATATGATATTTCCTTCGTGGTTGGGTTTTGTCTTTTGTTTTGCATTTTGTTCATGTCATGCATTTTATCTCATAGCATCATCCGCATTGCATCGGCACTTCGTCGCCGTTATTTTTCAAAACTTGCATTTGCTCGTCATTGCCGTTTCTCCCTTTGCCTCCATCACCATCCCTCGGACCGCTTTGCCTTCGTTGACCGTTCCAGACCAACTGGGTTTTCGATTCACTCTTGTCAAACCACCTAATCCCTCTTTGCACAGTGCATCGAACGCCCTTCGCAACCATGTCCAAAACTTCCCCGAACCCAAACCGCACGGTCATGACCAGTGGGTCCGGAACAATCCCAAGTTATCCTAAACACCATTTGTTCTTTGTTTAGACCACCCGAAGCCGTCCGATCAAAATCTAGGGGCTCAAATCCCCTCTCATTTTAGCCACCTACTATATATAGTGGGCAGCCTTAACCAAATCAGACCAAACCCTAAATTTTAGGGAGATGTCCCATCCATCCTTTCTCTGCCGCCGCCACTCTCTCTCTTGGTTTCAGCGCTGAGCCAACCAGCCATCACCGATCCTCTTCCTTGGGCTCCATCCCCTCCCGATCCACCAACCACAACCAGACTCCTCTCCTCCTTGTTTCCCCCTCCTCTGTTCGTTCGTCCCCGAGCAGCGCCTCCATCGTCGCCGGCGACCGCATCACCAGGAACCTCACGCACGAGCTCCTCCCTTCTCACGCGCTTGAGACCAGCAACTCTCCTCGAGCACCTCCAGCAGGACGCCCCGTCGAGCCCCTCTTTCTCCCTGGTCCTCCTTCCTACTCCTCCTCACCTTCCCCTCTTTTCGTTTGCCCCTGCCATGGCCTCTCTCCTCACGTCACTCTCTCTGCAGTAGCAGGACGCCGCCGCCGTCCTCTGCATCGCCATGGACGCGCAGCTGGAGCTCCGCGCCCCGCCTTCCGCCGCCGTTTTGCAGGAACCTGCCGCCCATGGAGCTCCTGGAGGTTCCCGTCGCCTCCGCCTCGTTCCAGGGAGGGAAGCCCTGGCGCCCTGCTCCAGACCTCGTCCTCGTCGGACTCCGCCGCCCCCAGGACAACACCTACGGACACCCTTTTTTTCCTTCTCCTTCTCTGCATCCTATCTCTTTTCCCGTATCTCTGAAACTGTCCTTTGCTTCTCTGAACAACAGCGCCATGGATGTCGCCCAAAGATTCGTTGTCGGTTGCTTTCGTCCTTGCCATCTCAGGCCAGATCCGGAGGTTCGCCGCCCCTCTCCGTCCCCGCCGTCCCCGTCGCTTGCGGCCACCAAGTCCTAGCCGCGCCAGGCCGCCGTGGCGCGTCCTCTGCTTCTCCTGCAACGAGCAGCAGCAGCTGGCTCGTCGTCCCATTGAACGCGGCCCCGCGCCTCCTCGTTCGATCCAGCCAAGGCCCAGCTGCGACCGGCCCAGCCGCGCCCTTCAGCCACCCCATTACACCACCGAGCCGGCCCAAGTGCCGTGGTGAGAAGCCTAGTCCGCCTCAGTTTTGGCCTGCGTAGTTTTTTTCTCCGTCTGGCGAATATCTCTATTTATCCAGAGTTTACGATTTTACAGAAAAACCCTCATGCTTCATACATTTAATAACTCATAAACCATGCATCACATGTAAATAATTTATATATGAAAAATGCTTATAATTTTATCTAGTTTCATAATTTGCCACTTTCATACATGTTAAAGATGTTTAAAATGCTGTTTCTTTAAATTTGCTCAAATGCCATGCTAAAATGATTTATTTCATAACTAAATAACCGTAGCTCGGTTTTAAATAAACTTTATATGTAAATGGGGTGAAAAAATGCATAGAATAACATGGTGCACTTTATTTTCCTGTTTAACAATAATAAAATATGTTTTATGGCAGAACAGTACCAAATTCGAAATATGCATATGGGGATTTTCCGGAATTGTTGTTTGTTGTTTCCGGCCTCACTTAAACTTGCCTAGATAGGTAGTTTAATTATGTTTCACCTCTTGCCATGTTTATAACAACATGTAATATTGTTGTGTTCCTAAACGAGAGAGAACTAAATAATTGATGTGGTGTTTTGTCAATATGCAACTCGTTGCATATTGAGCTCCACTTAACTTGTAGTATTGCTTGTTGCACCTTGCCATGCCATGCCTCATTAAACCGGACATGCATCATACTTGGTTGAACATCATGCCATGTCTATGTGTTGTGTGTTTACCTTGTTGTTTGTTTCTTTCCGGTTGTGCTTCTTCTCGATAGTTCCGGTAATGTTGCGATTGTGAGGATTCATTCGACTACTCCCGTTCGTCTTCTTCATGGACTCGTTCTTCTTCCTAGCGGGATTTCAGGCAAGATGACCGTCACCCTGGATCTCACTACTATCATTGCTATGCTAGTTGATTCGTTCTATCGCTATGATGTGCTACCTATCACTTGTTATTCAAGCCTCCCAATTTGCCATGTCAGCCTCTAACCTTTTCACCCTTCCTAGCAAACCATTGCTTGGCTATGTTACCGCTTTGCTCAGCCCCTCTTATAGCGTTGTTAGTTGTAGGTGAAGTTGAAAATTGCTCCATGATGGACAGGATTATGTTGGGATATCACAATATCTCTTATTTAATTAATGCATCTATATACTTGGTAAAGGGCGTAAGGCTCGGCCTTATGCCTGGTGTTTTATTCCACTCTTGCCGCCCTAGTTTCCGTCATACCGGTGTTATGTTCCCGGATTTTGCGTTCCTTACGCGGTTGGGTGATTTATGGGACCCCCTTGACAGTTCGCTTTGAATAAAACTCCTCCAGCAAGGCCCAACCTTGGTTTTACCATTTGCCTCACCTAGCCCTTTTTTCCCTTGGGTTTCCAGAGCCCGAGGGTCATCTTTATTTACCCCCCCCCGGGCCAGTGCTCGTCATGAGTGTTGGTCCAACCTGTCAGCTGCCGGTGGCCACCAGGGGAAACTCTGGGATGGCCTACCGGAAGTTTGGACAATCCGATGTGCCCTGAGAACGAGATATGTGCAGCTCCTATCAGGATTTGTCGGCACATTCGGGCGGCTTTGCTGGTCTTGTTTTACCATCATCGAAATGTCTTGTAAACCGGGATTTTGAGACTGATCGGGTCTTCCTGGGAGAAGGAATATCCTTCGTTGATCGCGAGAGCTTATCATGGGCTAAGTTGGGACACCCCTGCAGGGTATTATCTTTCAAAAGTCGTGCTCGCGGTTATGTGGCAGATGGGAATTTGTTAATGTCCGGTTGTAGATAACTTGACACCAGATTTGAATTAAAACGCATCAATCGCGTGTGTAGCCGTGATGGTCTTTGATGGTGTCCTGGACTAGGGGGTACTCAACGCGTCGTGTTCCGATCAGTTGGATTGGGCCGAGGACCCCCATGGCCGTATACTCATGGGCCAGTCCGGACAGCTGCCACATACAAGGAAGAATCCACAAGACTTGGCGATCAAGACAAGGACTCCTCCCCCACCGGCGTATTCGGCTAGGACTCTTGTTATCCTAGGCCTCTGGTGCATTTTATAAACCGGGGCCAGGCTAGTCGATAGACAGATACAACATCAATCATACCATAGGCTAGCTTCTAGGGTTTAGCCTCCTTGATCTCGTGGTAGATCCATTCTTGTAACACACATCATCAATATTAATCAAGCAGGACGTAGGGTTTTACCTCCATCAAGAGGGCCCGAACCTGGGTAAAACATCGTGTCCCTTGCCTCCTGTTACCATTGATCCTAAGACGCACTGCTTGGGAACCCCTACCCGAGATCCGCCGGTTTTGACACCGACATTGGTGCTTTCATTAAGAGTTCCGCTGTGTGATCGGCGAAAGGATCAATGGCTCGACTGCAGGTCAACTGCGACGTCGGCTTCTTTGTCACCAGCTCGACTGGTCACCTTGGCTTGACCGAGGACTGCACCCTACCTCCGATCGCCATGTTCGGATGAAGGCCTTCATCAACACCAACTCCGATCTCTATCAAGATCATGGAGGAGTCATCCATGGAGCTCGGGGGCTCAACGTCAACATTGCCCTCAGGCGACCGTGTTGTTTTTCTGGACAGCAAACTTGTATCCGCCGCCACCGCCTCCTCGAGTGTCGCTTAAACGATTACTTCAGAGGAATTATGCGGAATTAAGTCTACAACAACTCTGCAAAAATTTCGTCGAGTTCCGATAGAGGAATCTCCGGCAATCTCCGATATACCGGAGCCGTGTTGAATCTGGACGAGAATCCAGACGAGTTTAGGGCGTGGTATCCAACATCTAGCTCGGATGTCCGTTGGAGGATCCAACCATTGATTTGCTGCGGAATTCCCATATCTACCACCTGCCAAAAATTCAGCTCGATCCGACCGTCCAAACTCCGGGAAACTTCCGATTAGTGCATCACTTTTTGGATCTGTTTTCTGCGCGAGAACGAATCCGACCCGAATTCATCTTCTTTATGAACGGGTTCTCGGACATCCTTTTTGAAGGAAGTTTTCATATGGGGTGTTGTGTTTTATTCTCAAACACATCCCAGTAGTATTAAAAGTATTCTTGCAATACGAACTTCACCGTCGCGCCTGTGTCAAACCAGCCCGACAACATCACTCCACGGCGGCCGACCTGCGTTAGACACGTCGTCGCTTTGTTGAGCCGAGCTCAATTTCTTCGGATCATCATCTCGGCCAACCGAACAATAGTTCGGCATCGCGAAGGATAAATCGTCACCAACATCGCCGTCCCGCGGATTACACGGAGCGGGCACACCTGCATCGCCACACGGTCACTTCATCAAGCCGGCATCGACCACGTCACGACCTGCATCGCCGGACCGGGGGCTTCATCATCTCTTGATCAACCTACTCCGGAGACTTCGGCGTCGCTGGCCGACCAGCTCCGTCACGTTAGCTGGACCGAGGGCTTTGCCTCGGCAAGCCAACCTTTGCCAGTATCGCCATGCCGTTGCTTTATCGCCCATCAGGCGATAGGTGTGCGGATCAAGTCCCAATTTTGGGAATCACCTTTCTTCGGATTGCTACAACAAATAAGCCAGGTGCTATTAATCCTAGTATTTTTTGCTTGTTAGGGTTCATTTTTCCCAATGAATTATTACTCTGGTTTGTCCGTCATATGTACGCAGGACTATCAAATGGTGGCCGCATTAACGATGGTCGCATGGTGGTTCGGTCAGTTTCCGTACATAGTCCGGCAAACGCCGCATCCGGAACCTAAACCGACCTGTGAATTCAGGACTTGCCATGCCTTTACCGCATCACGCCGCCGCCGTGCATCGACATTGACTTCGGCGCCAGGCCATATTTCTTTTATTACTCACTTTGCATAAATTATTTGTTATGCAATGAATTTTTTTTATTTTTATTATTACTACTATTATCTCCGATTTGCACTATTTTTTGTGCACAGGAAAATGATCCAGCCGGACTATATCCTTTGGCGTCAGCTCGGCTGGACGGGGGGCTTCGTCAACACTTCATTACCCCATGCCGGGGACTTCGGCATCACCCTGCCGTCCTGCATTGACCTTGCTATGTCACCACTTCGGAGTGCCGAGCTCTTTGCTCCGCCACCTCGGGACCGGCTCGGGGATGGAACCTTGTCCCGCATCAAGCTCGGACCGCGTCATCAATACCGAACACATTAACCAGCTAAGTTGTCTTCATGCTCAAAGTTTTAAATTTTTAACTTGTGTTCGGCTTGACCAAGCATTATACTTTTTCGGAAAAAAGTTGCTTGTAAAAATTTCCTTGTCCAAACTTTGTTTGTGACGCGCAAATTCAAATACCCCATTTACTTGGGGGCTTCCTTCATGAAGCTTTTTCCTCTTGCATATGATTATACTTGTAAGGCTTCGTTCCTTGTTCGTGTATTACGCCACAATATGCACCATATTGACTTAAGCGATTTGCAAGCTGGGTTGCCTGGCTCCTGTGCTTACCCCTACGTTCCCGATTGTTCGGCTAGGGAGTAAAGGGAGCACCTCTGCGATTGTCACGATCGGGTCAACCAAGCCGGACCTCAGACTGGGTGAAGCCGAAAGCTAGCGCTCTTATTGTTTTCAATCATGGTTGGCACACAAGGAACTCATGAGTACAAAAAATCTATTGCACAAGTCTCATAATAACAATGAGCACCGAAGAAAGGTATCGGTGGGGGTACTATTTTCTTCGAAGATGCTTCTTACTCTTCGCAGTAATATAGCATAAGTTCCCTGAGCGCGCTTTGTCTGTTACAGCCTTATAGCCTGATTGACTGGTTATTGGAAACACCATCGATGTTCTCGACAGATGGAGTACATAACACTTTTCGGTCCTTGACCGAAGAGGGAGAAGCCGAAGGTCGGTTAAGGCGCGTTTAAAGTTCGGTTGAACATAGATATGATATAAGTACTTCGGTACATGCAATCATTCTTTTACCCAAGTCACTTGGGGGCTCTTAAATTTATATGAGCAGTTTTATGATAAGTGTTTTTCTTCTTAGTCGTTGCAAACTTTTTATTATTATTTATCACTCCTTTTTTCGACACAAGTGTGCGGTCACTAGCGGGGAGCCTAATTTCTCTCTCAAAGCCGCTAGAGTTTAGTTTGCTAAACTGGCCTAGTAAGAAGTACTCCGCCTTCGGGATAGGAGGTTGAAGCCGTAGGCTGACCCGCTTGAAGTTTTGAGATATGATGTGTCATGTTAAAGCACGACAGAAGCACCTTTTTTTTTCTTCTAAAGTCCAATTTTCGGATTAGCACCGAACACTTGATCTAGTTCGGACATTAACCTTTTTAAGTTTTTTGGCTTTTCGAGCCGACGACACTTCTAAACTATTTGTGTGTTTTTAGCACAAGTCTCGTAGTGCAACGCCGGACACCTTTAGAGATTCGGCAAAAACATTCTCGGATATTGCTATATATGCATCGGTTTCGAATTGTGTCTTCGATCAATAGTTGGGTTGCCCGGCTCCTGCGCTTGCCTCCTATGTTCCGCTTTGTTCGGCTAGGTGTGCAAAGAGAGAACCACTGCGATTGTGCTTCCAGCTCACATGGTTAAGCACCTCAGTGGAGAAAGCCGAAAACTGACTGTCACAATAAGCGTAAACTGGTCGGCGATCCGATGACGGCGTCAAATGACGGGCCATTCATAACAATGGCCGAAGTGTTTACGGCTTGACCCCGACTGTCGCCGAACACTACCGGGGGCTATTAACTGGCCTCACAAACTAAATCCTCGATATTTTGCTCTTACATTGGAGCTGAGGTTTCATGATCACGCTTAGCATGACAACCCAAAGAAAGGAACCGATAGCGGGACTATTTTCTTTGGAAGACATTTCTTCTGTTAAACAGTAATATAACATGTCTCTCCGCGTACCTTTGTTTATAAAACCGTATGGCCAGATTGCCTTGTTGGTTGTAAATCTTTGCCCTCATAAAGTCTTTATAAAGTAGGACAAACACTCCGCGGCTATTGGCCGAGGAGGTGGAAGCCGATGGTCGGTCAACAAAGTTTTGTACAATGCGGATCGGAGCATTAATGTCGTAAAGTACTTGGATACATAGAGTCATTACACATAATTTGTGATTTTCCTATGGATATCAATCCTTAATTCGGCCTCCCGTGCCCGCATTAAGGCTCGGGGGCTACTGGGCTTCGGGCTTATTATTTACAAATATTAAAGGGGCACATCGATCCCCTGATCTGGTGTTGCCACCCGACCAGTGTCTCGGGGGCTACTGCATTGCCTGTTCTATGCAGAAAATTTTAAGTGCAATACAGTGTCCGAGGAGATTTTGATCCTCAGGTCGGTCGGCCGCACCCAACCTGAGTCTCAAGGACTGAGCACGCCGCTTTTTGTGTCCCAGAGTATTCTGCCGAGCTAGGACTTGATCCTCAGACCGATTTTGCAAATCAACCCGAGTCGGCTACGGGGATCAGCGGTCTTATGTCATCCTTCATGTGCATCTAGGGTTTTAGACCGATACCCACCTTGAGGGCTACTGGCTATATATCTCGTCAGAGAATAAATTGCATCAATAAAAAACATTGACCAAAAATCAGCCCATGACCGAGGTGCTTAACCACCTCGGAAGCAGTCCGTCATAAAGCTCGGGCGCTAGTGGCTGGCTCCATAGAGGGCATTTCCGGCATTAAACTCGGCTAAACTCCTTCAAACTTCTTTGAACCAAGGTGATCTACGACACCTCGGATACAGTCCGACATTGGAGCTCGGATACATAGTCTGGCGTTAGAGCTGGGAAGCAGTCTGGCATTGGAGCTCAGATACATAGTCCAGCGTTAGAGCTGGGAAGTAGTCCGGCATTGGTGCTCGGCTGCAAAAGATACCTTGAATGCAGTCCGGCGTTGGAGCTCGGACGCAAGAGGACGTTGCTGCCCGGGAACAACTTCAAACCCGAGGTGTGGCATAAAAATAACAAGGCATTGATAAAGGCCGGAAACTTAAAGGGGCTCCTCGGATACCCGACGTATAAACTCGTCGAATGCATTTCGGCGATCCTCAAGATCGAAGATTTGTTGAACCAGTTTTCAAGACCGGCAACCGAAGATGAAGAACAGTTCAGAAGAATCGAGGAGCGTCCCTAACTTGAAGACCGGTTCAGGGGGCTACTGACGGTGTCCTGGACTAGGGGGTACTCAACGCGTCGTCTCCCGATCAGTTGGATTGGGCCGAGGACCCCCATGGCCGTATACTCATGGGCCAGTCCGGACAGCTGCCGCATACAAGGAAGAATCCACAAGACTTGGCGATCAAGACAAGAACTCCTCCCCCACCGGCGTATTCGGCTAGGACTCTTGTTATCCTAGGCCTCTGGTGCATTTTATAAACCGGGGCCAGGCTAGTCGATAGACAGATACAACATCAATCATACCATAGGCTAGCTTCTAGGGTTTAGCCTCCTTGATCTCGTGGTAGATCCACTCTTGTAACACACATCATCAATATTAATCAAGCAGGATGTAGGGTTTTACCTCCATCAAGAGGTTCCCAACCTGGGTAAAACATCGTGTCCCTTGCCTCCTGTTACCATTGATCATAAGACGCACTGCTTGGGAACCCCTACCCGAGATACGCCGGTTTTGACACCGACAGTCTTTTTTTGGCGGAGTCCGGGAAGTGAACACGGTTTTTGGGTTATGTTTGGCGTAAGTAGGAGTTCAGGATCACTTCTTGATCATTGCTAGCTTCATGACCATTCCATTGCTTGTCTCCTCGCTCTCATTTGCGTATGTTAGCCATCATATCATGCTTAGTCGCTGCTGCAACCTCACCACTTTACCCCTTCCTTTCCCATTAAGCTTTGCTAGTCTTGATACCCATGATAATGGGATTGCTGAGTCCTCGTGGCTCACAGATTACTACAACAATAGTTGCAGGTACAGGTTATGCGATAATCATGACGCGAGAGCGATGTTTGCTTGTTTTGTAGTTCTTCTTCTGCTTCTTCTTCAATCAGGGGATAGGTTCCAGGTCGGCAGCCTGGGCTAGCAGGGTGGATGTCGTCTGAGTTTCTGTTTGTGTTGCATCCGTAGTCGGATGGTGCCCTTTATGTAAGATGATGTTGTATTCGTGTGGCATTGTATGCCTTATGTATGTATCCCTATCTATTATGTAATGTTGATGTAATGATATCCACCTTGCAAAAGCGTCTTCAAGATGCGCTTCTATCCTTGGTGGGACCTTCGAGTTCCTTTAGGATAGGGTCGCATCTTGGGCATGACAGTAGTAATGGAAACCTGGGTGATTCTGCATTCGGACCTCGTTGCAGCGGAGCTCAACAAGTACCTTGAATGCAGCAAACTGGACAGCCTGAGAAGCGGAAGAAGCATAGCCGCTACGAGAGGTACGTGCGTAAGAACTGGAATCAGAACTGGTGCGCAGAGTAACCACGGCGTGATACGCACACACTGAGTCAGCTAGGCGCTCCCGGTACACACGATAGACTGGATCGTCTCCGTGAGGGTACAGCTGATGCCACACGTTATGAAGGAGATGCGGCGACGTGTATGGCATCAGCTCCAACTGGCACGGATACAGCACCGGAGCCATCTACACTCACAACCATTAGCAGGTTAGCATAGAAAAAATATAATCAGTGCAAGCAATGCAACAACCAGCTACAGTTGTTACCGACACCCAGCTACAACTCGTACCCAGCGTCCAGTTAACTCGTATCGCTTTATTCATGCTAGCGGAACATAGTTCATATTACAACAGTTAGCGAGACCAAGCGGCACACCCGGTGCGGCCGAACAATATGTACATTATTTAGTGAACATAAAGGGGCCTCGATCATGACAACTACTCAGCAGCGGAACAACGTCGTAGCGGGACTCCATAGCACAAGGACACCGACGTGGACACAGTCTAGACTCGGACAACACTCCTTTCCAATGGGACTTTCCTGAAATCTGGCATGACACGCCAGGTCAGTACATTGAATGTACTTGCAAGCTCACAATAAGCATAAACATGATGACAGACAATATTATGATATTTATCCAATTAATCAACAATGCAACTATATATATATATATATATATATATATATGTATATATAGTCTATTCTGCTAATATTAACAGAATAACTATTCTGCACACCACTTCGGCACTGCACGCTCAACAGAAGCGCACTGCATTATTTTGACGACGAGCACTGCAGTAGAGACTAGTGAACTTCGTGTCGAAAAAAATTGCATGCAGTGTTTTTTCGGTACTGTTTTTTCTCTAATTTTTTAACCGTTTATCAGAATGAGGCATGTAATATACCATTGAAAAGCTATGAATTAGGTGCAACTTCGACATGTTGAACACTTTTCGAGATTCCACACGGTTTAAGAGCAGTTTTGAAAATAGTGCGGCGGATGACGAGTGGCAGCAAGCATTTTTTCGTGTTTTTTTCTAAACCGCTTGTCGGAATGAAGCAAATGATACGCCGTTAGATAGATATCGTCGAGGCGCATCTTTTTCATATATAAATCTTTCTCTAATTCATTACAGTTTAAGAGCAGTTTCAAATTTACTAAATCACGGAATTCTGTTTTTCAAAAAAATTCAAATTTTAGGTACTGTTTTCGCTCCAGTTTTTGAATTGTTTGTCGAAAGGAGGCGTGTAATACATCTTTGGAAAGCTATGAACGAGGCGCAACTATCATATGTAGGAATGTTCTTGAGATTCCTTACGGTTTTAAGTTAATTTTGAAAATTGTGTGGCGGACGATGAGTGACAGCAGCCATTTTTTGTGGAATTTTTACAAACCTGTCGTCGAAATGATTCAAATGATATGTCGTTGGAAAGATATCAAAGATACGGAACTTTTTCATGTAGAATACACTCTCTAATTCCTTACAGTTTAAGAGCAGTTTTAAATTTACCGAAATGCGGACACTCTGTTTTTCGCGACACCTAAAATAAACGTGTGTACTGCATCAGACAGAAAACCGCACTGCTTTCAGACTAAAAACCGCACTTCATCAGACCGACAAGTGCACTGCATTATTTTTTTGTGAGATGTAAATTTTCCCATATGAGTTTTGTTTTTGTTGTATTTTTTTCAACTTTATTTTATGAACGAGAGTGGACCGCAAAGACAAGGGCAAGTGAGCGGCAGCATATATCAAAGTGAACCGCATTAGCATCTTGTTGTTTCGCTATTTTTTTTTTTTTTGCATTTTCATGTTGGGGCAAGTGAACAACATCACTCTGGAAAGTGAACCACATCCGAGGACCAAACGCATTGCAAAATAAACCACACCATATTTTGTTTTCTTTTAAATTTTAGAAATTCTTCCGCACTTTGAGGACGAGGCGAGTGGACCGCTAGGACAAGGCGAATGAACCACACTGTTTTTTGCTTGTTTTTGTTTTTTTTATCCACCACTGTGTGCACCCTGAAATTTAACATTGGAGTGAGCTGCAATGAACCGCACTGCACCGTATGCAAGTGAAACCAAAGTGAGCTACTAGGGGGAAACCAAAGTGAGCTGCAAATACAATAGTAAACCACATTTCACATTTGGCTTAAGTAAACCGCAACACACCGAAAACTGAACCACAACACACTCGAAAGTGCACCACATTATCGTAAGTAAACCACATTTTCTTGAAATAAATAACAACAAATTCAACACACTTTTTTGAGATAAATACCAAGAAATTCAGCACACGTGACCCAAGCGAACTGCATTGCTGCTCGAGCCAAACAGAGGCATAGAACCCATTTTTTATAACATGATTTTTGCACTGCACAACGAAGCACCACCTCAATTTCGAGCAAAACTGCATCGACACAACAACTAAAACGCAACTGGACGCATGCTCCAAACTACATTCCCGCTGCCACTAAGTTGCTCGTTGCGTTGACGAACTATAAGACGATACCGTGAAATGAAACTATTGCTCGTTTATGGATTGGGGAGTACACCGGCGAGCTACATCATCGGAACCAGTGTACGTCACGCGCCGGGCTGGCAAACTGCACGCCTGCATAGATGTGTCGTCGTCCCACACGCTAGCGGCTAGGAGAGGATGCGGCAGGGGAGGATGGGTGAACTACAAAACAAAATTCAGTGAGCTTAGAAAAAATCAAATGAACCGCCGGGGATGGACGTGTACTGGGCCTCGCCGGAGGGAGTTTTGCAGGGAGAGGAGGCCGCGTGCTTGGACAGGGGAGGGGCGTCCTGCAGGGTGCCGGCTGGGGAGGAGAGGAAGGGGCATCTGCAGCCTGAATACGGCGTCAGGGCGGCGCGAGAGAGTCGGCGCGGCCTGGATCCGGCGGCAGCGCACCGCGGGGAGGGCCAGCGCGGCCTGGATCCATAGGCTGGGCGGTGCGGGAGGGCGTCTGCTGGGAGTCGTGGGGGGTGGACACGAGCTCGATCTGGTAGCTGAGGAAGGGAAGGGAGATGCGGCCGATGGTGGACGACGCGACCGGATCCGTGGCGGCAGCCACGCGAGGAGGGTCGTGTGCAAAGATCCGCGCCGGCAGCTGGGTGGCGGGGCAGTCCGTCCAGATCGCCGGTCTGGGGCAGGGAAGGGCGCGCCAACGAAGGTGGGCGGGGGCAGGTGGCACGGAGGCGGGGCCTGTGGTGCGGCGACCCGGGGAGGAAGGTGGAGCGACGGTGCAGGGAGGGAGATGGTGCAGCGGCGGCGCAGTGAGGGAGGTGGTGCACCGGTGGCCCAGTGAGGAAGGTGGTGCACCGGCGGCGCTAGGAAGGAGGGAGGAGCACGAGGATAGGAGAGAGAGAGGTGGGTGGTGACGAGAGGATAAGGTGGGGATTGGGCAGGTTGGGCTGTTATTAGTTTGTAGCTTCGGGGTGGGCGACGGGTGTTAGCAGAATAAGCCCCGGGTGTGCAGAATAAGGTCTTAAGGGGTGTTATCATAATAGACCCACCCTATATATATATATATATATATATATATATATATATATATATATATATCCAACATGCTGTGACTGTGCTCAACAGGTACTCATTCTCCCAACTTGCTTACCGGGTGTGACCAATAACATAATATTACTAAAATACACTCGTGATCCTTACGGCGATCACAACCCGACCATCTCATGGCCCGTCATCCTTACGGTGATCACAACCCGACCAACTCGTGGCCCGTGATCCTTACGGCAATCACAACCCAACAACCCATGTCCAACTCAACACGATGACCTCACTATCATCTTTAGTGCAATTTAGTGTGCATATTTATTAAGTGTTGGCCCATGGTGTACCTTACTTTCGAGCGTGTCCGTATCCGTGGAATTGGCTATCGATAGATTAAAAACACTCTGCAGAGGTTAGTACACCGTACCCACACTACGGAACCCATGGCCTCACACTCCCATTCGGGTGGACCAACAGCGTTCTGACGAAACCATTTCACTGTCATGACACTATCCCGGCCCTTCCGACTCAGACCCCACCGGGCTAGTCCTGGGTGGCCCCGTGTCTACCTCCAGACACCTCGATCACCGTCGTGGCCACGATCCACACTGGGATCCAGTACCAAAATTAACTTAACAACGGGCTCACAAGGTTATGCTTGCCTACCGGGCCAGGGTACAGCACGCCCATAACCTTCCCTAAATTGAGGTACCGTCCAGAGGCACGACAATGAAACGCATTAAGGCCGTCCCATACCGGCAAATGTGGTTGCACTGGGAAAGACTCGTTTCAGCGGCACCACGACCCGGTCAACAACATGTTCAAGTTGAATTATTAGTCAGGATCAACTTAATGTGAAAAGAAAATAATCGGTGTCATACTGCCATACCATGCATCACTTAACATATGCATCACATAACTGTGCAAAGACTGCACCAACCACGCTCCTACGGAGCCAGCATAAACTCATGCTACTATTCTGGGTAAAACCTCTCTTTACTCATACCAGAACCATTTCTAGCGTTATCATCAATATACCTCATGCAAAACTAATATTTAAATTACTCATCAAATTCTATGACCATATTATTTTTCTATCACTTGCAACTAAGTTTTCCTTATCTTGCCAACAATATTTACTTCAAGCATTCTGAAGTTCAAGTATTTTAGCATAACAAGCATATAACATAATATATTTATTATATAACTAATTTAAATGCATCAATATTCATAAGTTCAAGTATGAAAATCATAAATATTGAAGTGGCACCATGAAAATGTTACTGTGGCTTGCCTTAGCATTGATGAGGTTCACAAAGCTCCTGGTGATCCTCAAGACAAGCTGGTTCCTCTGAAAATATTCAAAAACCACAAATGAAAATATCAAGAAACCTTCTGAAAATTGCCATAAAATCTAGAAAGCAAGGAAAAATCCCATCTGTTGGGTGTTGTTAGATTTTTGGACACAGAATACGATGCAAAAAGAATCACTACATTTGGACTTGTAGAATAAAAGTTATGGCCATTTGAAGTCTCCTGGAATTTAAATGAATTTGAAAAAGAAAAATAGAGGGGGGTGACGTCGAAGGCGTACTATCCCGGGGTGCCACCACTCATACTGCTTTGCGCACGTAGTGAGTGGCTGACTAGCGGGCCCTGCTAGTCAGGCCGGAGGGAGGGGAGAGGGAAACAGAGGGGAACGGCGATTCGCCGAAGCTCACGCCGACGATGAGATTTCTTGGAGGCAAACGAGAGGGAGGGATCGACGGAGAAGGTTCTTGCACACCTGCCCGTACCCGTAGCATGGCTAACGGTGGCCGGACGGCGTCGGATTTGTCGTCTCCAGCGGCGACAGAGGGCGGAGGTTGCCTGAGTTGAAGAAGATGGCGGCTTGGGGCGGCTCCAAGGGCTCTAGCTAGGCGCGTTAGCTTCATGGAGGAGAGGCGGAGGCCCTGGCGGGGTCGCCTTGGCTTGGGAGTGGCCGGAGCTGCGGGAACGATCCAGAGGGGATCGTCGGCGAGCTCGGCTCGGGGACGGCAGCACGCGGCCTGCCCGGCTGGGCTGCGGCTTCTAGTGGCTATATGAGGGTGTGGTGGTGAGTTGCGATGCTCCAGGAGGCTGGGGAGGGGGAGTTTTATAGGCGGGGCGGCAAGGAGGGCTCGAGCTCCGCCGGAGGATAGCTGTCCCCGGCGCCCGACCACGAACGGTTCGAGAGGGCGATGGAGAAGGCGACGGAGGTCACGCAGCAACTGTGCACGGGCGCGGACAAGCACAGGGACGAGGGGGAAAGAGACGAACATAGTGCGCTGGCACTGTGCCGTTGGACGCACCGTGCCCGTGCTCGCTGAGGCGAGCTCCGGCGTCGGCGAGCGGCAGGGTGGAGTTAAGGGGGTGGAGACAAGATGGTGGCGAGGGGGGACACGCTCTGGCTGGCCGAGCAGTGAGCACGCGCTCCACAGAGGCGCTAGCGACACGCAGAGCGCGCGTTTGGCATGCCAGCACGATCGGACGAACACGGTCACCGCGTGGACCGTGACATCAGGCCACCTATGCACTAACCATGATGTCTGGCGTGTAGTCCTTAGTAAACCGAGGTGTTACCATGGCTCGGTTTGGTTCCAGGTGCAGTAGAAGTAAAATGGTGATGAGGTTAAGTTACTGGACAGAAACTTTGGGGAGTTACTGTGGTCAAACCACAGGGACTCAAGGGCTGAGCTTTGGGTTTTACTGACTCTTACTAAGGTGAATAAGCTCAGGGAGAACCAGCTACATTGGAGCTAGTAAAAAGGTAGTTTCTGTAGAAACTACCATTTCAGCCCAGAAGTGATTTTATTTTCTGTAGCCAAAATACTCCAAAGAAACTCCGCCTATGTTGTCTCAACATAGCCGGTCCCAAGCCCGGGTAAAGGAGGAGGGTTGTGATAGGCTTGGCGAGCCAACGTAAAAACTCAGCCACTCTTATGGAGATGAAACCCAAAAGATTTTCGTTGGGGCGTAACCCTCTCAGCGACGCGCCACATCAGAACCCGGGTGTGGTGGAAAATGGGCAAGGGCCGGGCCGTCACCCCCCAAGTGGCGCGCCGTATCTTGATCCGGATACGGTGGCAAGTGAGCGAGGATCGGGTCGTCGCATCCTTAGTGGCGCCCTACATCGGCGCCCAGATGTAGTGGAAAATGAGCAAGGGTCTTCGCATTTGACTCGACGAGTGCGAAGGGTAAGGAAGCTAGCCGAGCCTAGGAGGTTTCGCTTAGGTAGCTGGAACGTAGGGTCTCTGACAGGGAAGCTTCGGGAGCTAGTTGATGCAGCAGTGAGGAGAGGTGTTGATATCCTTTGCGTCCAAGAAACCAAATGGAGAGGACAGAAGGCGAAGGAGGTGGAGGATACCGGCTTCAAGCTGTGGTACACGGGGACGGCTGCAAACAGAAATGGCGTAGGCATCTTGATCAAGAAGAGCCTCAAGTATGGAGTGGTAGACGTCAGGAGACGTGGGGACCGGATTATCCTGGTCAAGCTGGTAGCTGAGGACTTGGTTCTCAATGTTATCAGCGCATATGCCCCGCAAGTAGGCCACAATGAGAACACCAAGAGGGAGTTCTGGGAAGGCTTGGAAGACATGGTTAGGAGTGCACCGATTGGTGAGAAGCTCTTCATAGGAGGAGACCTCAATGGCCACGTGGGTACATCTAACACAGGTTTTGAAGGGGCGCATGGGGGCTTTGGCTATGGCATCAGGAATCAAGAAGGAGAAGATGTCTTAAGCTTTGCTCTAGCCTACAACATGATTGTAGCTAACACCCTCTTTAGAAAGAGAGAATCACATCTGGTGACTTTTAGTAGTGGCCAACACTCTAGCCAGATTGATTTCATCCTCTCGAGAAGAGAAGATAGGCGTGCATGCCTAGACTGTAAGGTGATACCTGGGGAGAGTGTTGTACCCCAGCATAAGCTGGTGGTTGCTGACTTCCGCTTTCGGATTCGTGTCCAGCGGGATAAGCGTGCCAAGGTCGCTAGAACGAAGTGGTGGAAGCTCAAGGGGGAGGTAGCTCAGGTGTTCAAGGAGAGGGTATTTAAGGAGGGCCCTTGGGAGGAAGGAGGGGATGCGGACAATGTGTGGATGAAGATGGCGACTTGCATTCATAAGGTGGCCTCGGAGGAGTTTGGAGTGTCCAGGGGAATGAGAAGCGAAGATAAGGATACCTGGTGGTGGAATGATGATGTCCAGAAGGCGCTTAAAGAGAAGAAAGATTGCTTCAGACGCCTATACCTGGATAGGAGTGCAGACAACATAGAGAAGTACAAGATGGCGAAGAAGGCCGCAAAGCGAGCTGTTGGTGAAGCAAGGGGTCGGGCATATGACGACCTCTACCAATGGTTAGGCACGAAGGAAGGCGAAAGGGACATCTATAAGATGGCTAAGATCCGGGAGAGGAAGACGAGGGATATTGGCCAAGTCAAATGCATCAAGGACGGAGCAGACCAACTCTTGGTGAAGGATGAAGAGATTAAGCATAGATGGCGGGAGTACTTCGACAAGTTGTTCAATGGGGAGAATGAGATTTCTACCATTGAACTGAATGACTCCTTTGATGAGACCAGCATGCGTTTTGTGCGGCGCATCCAGGAGTCTGAGGTGAAGGAGGCTTTAAAAAGGATGAAAGAAGGCAAGGCGATGGGCCCTGATTGTATCCCCATTGAGGTGTGGAAAGGTCTCGGGGACATAGCGATAGTATGGCTAACCAAGCTTTTCAACCTCATTTTTCGGGCAAACAAGATGCCAGAAGAATGGAGACGGAGTATATTAGTACCAATCTTCAAGAACAAGGGGGATGTTCAGAGTTGTACTAATTACCGTGGAATTAAGCTGATGAGCCATACAATGAAGCTATGGGAGAGAGTCATTGAGCACCGCTTAAGAAGAATGACAAGCGTGACCAAAAATCAGTTTGGTTTCATGCCTGGGAGGTCGACCATGGAAGCCATTTTCTTGGTACGACAACTTATGGAGAGATATAGGGACCATAAGAAGGACTTGCATATGGTGTTCATTGACTTGGAGAAGGCCTATGATAAGATACCGCAGAATGTCATGTGGTGGGCCTTGGAGAAACACAAAGTCCCAGCAAAGTACATTACTCTCATCAAGGACATGTACAATAATGTTGTGACAAGTGTTCAAACAAGTGATGTCGACACCGATGACTTCCCGATTAAGATAGGACTGCATCAGGGGTCAGCTTTGAGCCCTTATCTTTTTGCATTGGTGATGGATGAGGTCACAAGGGGTATACAAGGAGATATCCCATGGTGTATGCTCTTTGCGGATGATGTGGTGCTAGTTGACGATAGTCGGACGGGGGTAAACAGGAAGTTAGAGTTATGGAGACAAACCTTGGAATCGAAAGGGTTTAGGCTTAGTAGAACTAAAACCGAGTACATGATGTGCGGTGTCAGTACTACTAGCTGTGAGGAGGAGGAGGTTAGCCTTGATGGCCAGGTGGTACCTCGGAAGGACACCTTTCGATATTTGGGGTCAATGTTGCAGGAGGATGGGGGTATTGATGAAGATGTGAACCATCGAATCAAAGCCGGATGGATGAAGTGGCGCCAAGCTTCTGGCATTCTCTATGACAAGAGAGTGCCACAAAAGCTAAAAGGCAAGTTCTACAGGACGGTGGTTCGACCCGCAATGTTGTATGGCGCGGAGTGTTGGCCGACTAAAAGGCGACATGTTCAACGGTTAGGTGTGGTGGAGATGCATATGTTGAGATGGATGTGTGGCCACACGAGGAAGGATCGAGTCCGGAATGATGATATACGAGATAGAGTTGGGGTAGCACCAATTGAGGAGAAGCTTGTCCAACATCATTTGAGATGGTTTGGGCATATTCAGCGCAGGCCTCCAGAAGCTCCAGTGCATAGCGGACGGCTAAAGCGTGCGGAGAATGTCAAGAGAGGGTGGGGTCGACCGATTTTGACATGGGAGGAGTCCGTTAAGAGAGACCTGAAGGATTGGAGTATCGACAAAGAGCTAGCTATGGACAGGGGTGCGTGGAAGCTTGCTATCCATGTGCCAGAGCCATGAGTTGGTTGCGAGATCTTATGGGTTTCACCTCTAGCCTACCCCAACTTGTTTGGGACTAAAGGCTTTGTTGTTGTTGTTGTTTGTTATAGCCAAAATACTCCAAAGAGTGGTGAAATATTTTTGCTCAGAAATGTTCCCTAGGGTCCAAAGAATATTTGGGATTTTTCTCAGGATTTTTGGGGCAACAGAAATGAGGGTTGCTTTGGAGGTCAAGGAGTTTAGCTAGGGTTTTAGAGGCAAAATGAATATTTTTCATTTAAGAAAAATATTCCAAGCAATATTGTTGGGTTGGCCAGGGGTGAAATGATGGATTTGAGGAGGAGAGGGAACACTTGGGTGAAAATCAAGGGATACCCAAGTGGTCAAGTCCAAATGGAATGATTCAAAACTCCAAATCCAAAATCAACTCACCTGAAAATCAAGCAAAGGAAAGAGGGCAAAAACCAGGCTGTGATAGACATATTTTATGATTGTGAGCACTCATTAAAATATGACATGCTAAAAAGTTGATGTTGGACAAGGAAGACAACATAATGGGTTATGTTTCCTTATATCTGAATAAGTTGTATTGTCATGGATCATCCAACATGTTGAGCTTGCCTTTCCCCCTAATGCTAGCCAAATTCTTTGCACCTAGTAGAGATACTGCTTGTGCTTCCAAACATCCATAAACCCAGTTTTTCCATGAGAGTCCACCATACCTACCTATGGATTGAGTAAGATCCTTCAAGTAAGTTGTCATTGGTGCAAGCAATAAAAATTTCTCTCTAAATATGTATGATCTATTAGTGTGAAGAAAATAAGCTTTATATGAGCTTGTGATGTGGAAGAAATAAAAGCGACGGACTGCATAATAAAGGTCCCTATCACAAGTGGCAATATAAAGTGACGTTCTTTTGCATTAAGATTTTGTGCATACAACCATAAAAGCGCATGACAACCTCTGCTTCTGTAGCGACCAGACCTCAAACGGTCAAGTCTTTGTGCATCAGTGTCATCTCTGGATCCGTAATGCTGACACACACAGTACTCGAGGAATTATAACAGAGTTTCAATAACACACTTATTACATTGAGTCCTCATAAAGAGTATGATTACAAAAATATAATGGCTGAAGGCCATCTAAACTAGATAATTGTGGAAGCTTCGAAGGTAAATGAGTCCATCAACTCCAACGGCATAGCTGAGTGCAAAACAACGACCTATCGCACCTTATTCATCATCTAAGTAGTCTGCAACATAAGACGTTGCAGCCTGAAATGGGTCAGCACATGGAATATGCTGGCATAGTTACACTTTAAAGCAATGATAATGCAAGAACTATATCTACATGAAATATTTGGCTGGTGGAGGCTGTAAGTTTCATGATTTTGCATAAAGCTAGTTTTTCCCTACAACAAAGGAATAAATTTATTTAACTATGATAACCCACAAGTATAGGGGATCGCAACAGTTTTCGAGGAGTATTCAACCCAAATTTATTGATTCGGCACAAGGGGAGCGAAAGAATATTCTCAAGTATTAGCAGTTGAGTTGTCAATTCAACCACACCTGGATAACTTAATATCTGCAGCAAAGTATTCAGTAGCAAAGTAGTATAGAAGTAACGTTAAGGATAGCAAAAGTAACAGTAGCAGTTTTGTAGTAATTATAACAGTAGCAACGGTAAAGTGAATAAGCAAAGGACAATATGCGAAAAGCTCATAGGCATTGGATCAATGACGGATAATTATGTCGGATGCGATTTCTCATGTAATAGTTATAACATATAGGGTGACACAGAACTAGCTCCAGTTCATCAATGTAATGTAGGCATGTATTCCGAATATAGTCATACGTGCTTATGGAAAAGAACTTGCATGACATCTTTTGTCCTACCCTCCCGTGGTAGCGGGGTCCTAATGGAAACTAAGGGATATTAAGGCCTAATTTTAGTAGAGTACCGGACCAAAGCATTAACACATAGTGAATACATGAACTCCTCAAACTACGGTCATCACCGAGAAGTATCCCGATTATTGTCACTTTGGGGTTGTCGGATCATAACACATAATAGGTGACTATAGACTTGCAAGATAGGATCAAGAAATCACATATATTCATGAAAACATAATAGGTTCAGATCTGAAATCATGGTACTCGGGCCCTAGTGACAAGCATTAAACATAGCAAAGTCATAGCAACATCAATCTCAGAACATAGTGGATTCTAGGGATAAATCCCTAACAAAACTAACTTGATTAAATGGTAAATCTCATCCAACCCATCACCGTCCAACAAGCCTATGATGGAATTACTCACGCACGGCGGTGAGCATCATGAAATTGGTGATGGAGGATGGTTAATGATGATGACGACGACGAATCTCCCTCTTTGGAGCCCCGAACGGGCTCCAGATCAGCCCTCCCGAGAGAGATTAGGGCTTGGTGGTGGCTCTGTATCGTAAAACATGATGAAAATTTCTCTCTGATTTTTTTTCCGCGAAAGCAAATATATGGAGTTGGAGTTGAGGTCGGCGGATGTCCAGGGGGCCCACAAGGAAGGGGGCGCGCCCCCACCCTCGTGGACAGGGTGTGGGCCCCCTGATGCTGATTCTTTCACCAGTATTTTTATTAATTCTGAAAAGTTGCTCCATGGATTTTCAGGTCATTCCGAGAACTTTTATTTCTGCACAAAAATAACACCATGGCAGTTCTGCTGAAAACAACGTCAATCCGGGTTAGTTCCATTCAAATCATGCAAGTTAGAGTCCAAAACAAGGGCAAAAGTGTTTGGAAAAGTAGATATGACGGAGACGTATCAACTCCCCCAAGCTTAAACCTTTTCTTGTCCTCAAGCAATTTAGTTGACAAACTGAAAGTGATAAAGAATTTTTTTAACAAACTCTATTTGTTCTTGTTGCTGCAAATATGTAAAGCCAGCATTCAGGTTTTCAGCAAAGATTATGAACAAACGCTATTCACAATAACACTTAGGTCTCATGTTTACTCATATCAACGGCATAATCAACTAGCGAGCAATAATAATAAATCTCGGATGACAACACTTTCTCAAAACAATCATAATATGATATAACAAGATGGTATCTCGCTAGCCCTTTCTAATACCGCAGAACATAAATGCAGAGCACCTTTAAAGATCAAGGACTGACTAAACATTGTAATTTATGGTAAAAGAGATCCAGTCATAGTCATATCCAATATAAACTAATAGTAATGCATGCAAATGACAGCGGTGCTCTCCAGCGGGTGCTTTTTAATAAGAAGATAATGACTCAACATAAAAGTAAATAGATAGGCCCTTCGCAGAGGGAAGCAGGGATTTGTAGAGGTGCGAGAGCTTGATTTTGAAATAGAGATGAATAACATTTTGAGCAGTATCCTTTCACTATCAACATAACAACTAAGAGATCTCGATATCTTCTATGCTACACACATTATAGGCAGTTCCCAAACAGAATGGTAAAGTTTATACTCCCCCACCACCAACAAGCATCAATCCATGGCTTGCCCGAAACAAGGGGTGCCTCCAACTAGCAACAATCCTGGTGGAGTTTTGTTTGCAATTATTTTGATTTGATTTTGAGCATGGGACTGGGCATCCCGGTGACCAGCCATTTTCTCGTGAATGAGGAGCAGAGTCCACTCCTCTTGAGAATAACCCGCCTAACATGGAAGATACAGACAACCCTAGTTGATACATGAGCCGTTCGAGCATACAAAACAGAATTTCATTTGATGGTTTGGAGTTTGGCACATACAAATTTACTTGGAACGATAGGTAGATATCGCATATAGGAAGGTATGATGGACTCATATGGAATAACTTTGGGGTTCATGGAGTTTGGATGCACAAGCAGTATTCCCACTTAGTACAAGTGAAGGCTAGAAAGAGACTGGGAAGCGACGAACTGAGAGAGCGGCAACAGTCATGAACATGCATTAAAATTAATCAACACTGAGTGCAAGCATGAGTAGGATATAATCCACCATGAACATAAATATCGTGAAGGCTATGTTGATTTTATTTCAACTACATGCGTGAACATGTGCCAAGTCAAGTCACTCGAATCATTCAAAGGAGGATACCACCCTATCATACCACATCACAACCATTTTAATAGCATGTTGGCACACAAGGTAAACCATTATAAGCTCCTAGCTAATTAAACATGGCATAAGCAACTATAATCTCTAATTGTCATTGCAAACATGTTTATTCATAATAGGCTGAATCAGGAACGATGAACTAATCATATTTACAAAAACAAGAGAGGTCGAGTTCATACCAGCTTCTCTCATCTCAATCAGTCCGTCATATATCGTCATTATTGCCTTTCACTTGCACGACCGAACGGTGTGTATAATAATAATAGTGCATGTGCATTGGACTAAGCTAGAATCTGCAAGCATTCAATTCAAGGGAGATGACAAGTTAATATGGGCCCTTGGTTAAATCAACAATTATGCATATTAGAGCCACTAAACATTTTCATTATGGTCTTCTCCTCTCGACCCCCAAAGGAAAGAAAATAAATAAAACTATTTACACGGGAAAGCTCCCAGCAAGCAAAAGAATAACGAGAAATCTTTTTGGGTTTTCTTTTAATTACTACTACGAGCATGGAAAGTAAGCTAACTAATTTTTTTGTTTTTTCTTAAGGTTTATCAAACACATAAGAAGAAAACTAGAAAAAGAAAATAAACTAGCATGGATAGTACAATGAAAAAGTATGAGCACCGACAACTAGAATGAGTGTGTGAACATGAATGTAATGTCGGTGAGAAATACGTACTCCCCCAAGCTTAGGCTTTTGTCCTAAGTTGGTGTATGCCCATGGATCACGGCTACTCTCTCCGGTGTACTGAGGAGTGTCATCATACTGCCACTAGCTGGCGATCTCCTCCGGATCCCACTGATAAGATGATGGACAATAAGGGTCAAGTGGTGGTTCCGGCTTGGGCTCTGGAGCTGATGTCTGACCACGGAGTGCCTAGACGGCCTTCGGCAAAACGAGGTAAGGGCCTGCAGTTAAATCAAACAAAGAGGGTCCAGGCAAGATAATAGTCTCACTGTGTTTCTTATGGAATCTCAAATTATACAAAAGCATCTTATCGTCATTTTTAACAATAAACTCATGTGCTACCATGCTCTTATAGTCTAGAAAAGTAGGTGGCAGCAATTTTTCCTCTTTCTCAAAATGCCTAATAGGTATCCTGAAATGTCTAGCAAGGCGTGCAACATAGATACCTCCAAAGATGGGGCCCTTTGTATGGTTTAGGCTTAATCATTTAGCAATAATAGCGCCCATACTAACAGAGTTATCATGAAATAAAGCATGGAACAAAATAATAATATCAGGAACACTAAGGTTTCCACAGTTTCCGAAACCAATTAAGCATCGACTAGCAAATATTGCAAAGTAGCGTAAAACAGGAAAATGTATGCTAGTAATTCTTGCATCGGAAACCTTCCTCGTTTCTCCTACAGTAATAGTATCAAAAAATCGATCCACATCTTTATGATGTGGTTCCTCTAAGCTGCCCCCGAAGGGTATCTTGCAAACCATGCAAAATTCATATAGTGTCATCTCCCTAGCCACATCATATAAATGAAACTCTACTGAAGGAGGTGATTTCTTAGGATAAAAGTAGAAATTCTGCACGAAAGTATTGGTGAGTAAGAGATAATGTTCGATCTGGTCGTGGAGGAAGTCGGTGAGGCCTGTATCAACCAATGAATAAAAATCATCATGTATTCCGGCTGCTCTCAAGAAATCATCACAAGGCCATTCACACGGTCGTACTTCTGCCACTCGAGGTAGATTATACTTGGGATTTTCATTCTCCTTAGCTTGTTTATCCTTAGAGCTTTGGCTAGAAGAGCCCCTCAAGAAAAATCTCTTCATCATTTTCTGAAAATTTCTGAAATTTTTAGTAACTCAAAATAAAAGTGAACCAAACTCAATAAAATTGGTAGCAACTACTCCCACAAGTTCCTAGATGATATATCATGCATTAGAATTACTTGGGACCATATAAATTTGACATGCAAGCTCAAGAACAGGGTCACCTAGGCAGCAAAAATTTGCAATGAATAAAGCACTAGAACAAAAACTAATTGGACCATTGGAGGAGTCACATACCAAAGAACAATCTCCCAAAGCAGTTTTGTGAATGGAGCTTTGAGCAAGGAGATCGAAAATCGCAGCAAAGTGAGCTAGAACTCGTGCTTGAGCTGGATGGTGATTTTTTTGGGAGGAAGAATAAGTGGAGGGGGCCATCGTGGTCCCACGAGGCAGAGGGGCGCGCCCTATAGGGGTGGGCGCGCCCTGGACCCTCGTGGCCAGGTGCCAGCTCCCCCTGCTGTGTTCTCAGTGCCAGATATTCTGAAATATAAAAAATCATACTAAATTTGCAGGGCATTTGGAGAACTTTTATTTTCGGGGTATTTTTTTATTGCATGGGTAATTCAGAAAATAGACATAAAATACTATTTTTACTTTATTTAATCTAAATAACAGAAAGTAAAAGTAGGGTACATAAGGTTGTGCCTTCTAACTTCATCCATCTCATGCTCATCAAAAGGAATCCACTAACAAGGTTGATCAAGTCTTGTTAACAAACTAATTCCGAATAACATGGAACCAGAGAAATTTCGAATAACACTAGGTTATCTCAACGGGGATATGAACATCCCCAATAATAAGAATATCATATTTCTTCTTGACAGTAGGAAGAGGAAATTCAAAACCTCCAATAATGATAGTTCGAATTTTTCCAATAGAATTGATGCTATGAACTTGAGGTTGTTTCCTCGGAAAGTGTACGGTATGCTCATTACCATTAACATGAAAAGTGACATTGCCTTTGTTGCAATCAATGACAGCCCCTGCAGTATTCAAAAAGGGTCTACCAAGGATAATCGACATACTATCATCCTCGGGAATATGAAGGATAACAAAGTCCGTTAAGATACTGACGTTTGCAACCACAACAGGCACATCCTCACAAATATCGACATGTATAGCAGTTGATTTATCAACCATTTTCAAAGATATTTCAGTGGGTGTCAACTTATTCAATTTAAGTCTATGATATAAAGAGAGAGGCATAACACTAACACCAGCTCCAAGATCACATAAAGCAGTTTTAACATAGTTTCTTTTAATGGAGCATGGTATAATTGGTACTCCTGGATGTCCAAGTTTCTTAGGTATTCCACCCTTAAAACTATAATTGGCGAGCATGGTGGAAATTTTAGCTTCCGGTATCTTTCTTCTATTTGTGATAATATCTTTCATGTACTTAGCATAAGGATTCACTTTAAGCATATCAGTCAAACACATACGTAAGAAGATAGGTCTAATCATTTCAGCAAAGCGCTCAAAATCCTCATCGTCCTTTTTCTTGGATGGTTTAGGAGGAAAGGGCATGGGTTTATGAACCCATGGTTCTCTTTCTTTACCATGCTTCCTAGCAACAAAGTCTCTCTTATCATAATGTTGATTCTTCGATTGTGGGTTATCAATATCAACAACATGTTCAATCTCTACATCATTATTATTACTAGGTTGAGCGTCAACATGAACATTACCATTAACATTATCACTAGGTTCATGTTCATCACCAGATTGTGTTTTAGCATCAGAAATAGAAATATCATTGGGGTTCTCAGGTGTGTCTATAACAGGTTCACTAGAAGCATGCAAAGTCCTATCATTTTTCTTTTTCTTCCTTTTAGAAGGACTAGGTGCATTTAAATTATTTCTTGGAGAATCTTTCTCAATTATCTTAGGGTTGCCTTCAGGATACAAAGGTTCCTGAGTCATTTTACCAGTTCTAGTAGCCACTCTAATAGCAAAGTCATGTTTATTATTTAATTCGTCGAGCAAATCACTTTGAGCTTTAAGTTTGTTATGCTTGAGTGGTAACCATAGAAGCATATTTACTAATGAGTTTAAGTTCACCTTTAACTCTAGCCATATAATCACTCAAGCGTCCAATCATGTAAGCATTACTCTTTAATTATCTACCAATATAAGCATTGAAATTTTGTTGTCTATCCAGGAAGTCATCAAATTCATCCAAGCATTGGCTAGCAAACTTAGTAGACGGGATTTCAACCTTATCGTATCTATAGAGAGAATTTACCTTTACTACCTGTGTAGGGTTATCAAGACCATGTGTTTCTTTGATAGGTGGTATATTAAGGCCATGTATTTCTTCAACAGGAGGTAAATTCTTAACATCTTTAGCTTTAATACCTTTTCCTTTCATAGATTTCTTTGCCTCTTGCATATCTTCAGGACTGAGAAATAGAACACCTCTTTTCTTCGGAGTTGGTTTAGGAATTGGCTCAGGAGTTGGCTCAGGAATTGACTAAGGAAGAGTCCAATTATTTTCATTAGTCAACATATTATTCAATAGTAATTCAGCTTGATCGACTGATCTTTCCCTGAAAACGCAACCAGCACAACTATCCAAGTGGTCATTGGAAGCATCAGTTAGTCCATTATAAAAGATATCAATTATTTCATTTTTCTTAAGAGGGTGATCAGGCAAAGCATTAAGTAACCGGAGAAGCCTCCCCCAACCTTGTGGGAGACTCTCTTCTTCAATTTGCACAAAATTATATATTTCCCTCAAGGCAACTTGTTTCTTATGAGTAGGGAAATATTTAGCAGAGAAGTAATAAATCATATTCTGGGGACTACACACACAACCAGGATCAAGAGAGTTAAACCAAGTTTTAGCATAACCCTTTAATGAGAATAGAAATATCTGAAGGATATAATAGTAGCGAGATTTCTCATCATTAGTGAACAGGGTGGCTATATCATTCAATTTAGTAATATGCGCCACAATGGTTTCAGATTCATAGCCATAAAAAGGATCATATTCAACCAAAGTAATTATCTCAGGATCGACAGAGAATTCATAATCGTTATCAGTAACAAAGATTGCTGAAGTACCAGGGTCATATTTCATTCTAGCATTCAGAGTTTTTTGTTTCAGTTTAGCTAATAATTACTTAAGATCAGATCTATCATTGCAAGCAAGAAAATCTCTAGCAGTTTCTTCATCCATAACATAACCCTCAGGAACAACATGCAATTCATATTTAGGGGGAGAACCTTCATCATCACTATCTTCAATAATTTCATTTTCAATAATTTCTTTCTCTCTAACCCTAGCAAGTTGTTCATCAAGATATTCACCTAATGGCACAGTAGTATCAAGCATAGAAGTAGTTTCATCATAAGTATCATGCATAGTAGAAGTGGCATCATCAATAACATGCGACATATCAGAATTAATAGCAGAAGCAGGTTTAGGTGTTGCAAGCTTACTCATAACAGAAGGAGAATCTAGTGCAGAGCTAGATGGCAGTTCCTTATCTCCCCTCGTAGTTGAGGGACAAATCTTAGTTCTTTCGTCTTTCAAGTTCCTCATAGTGACCAGCAGATAAAAATCCCAAGTGACTCAAAGAATAAAGCTATGCTCCCCAGCAACAGCGCCAGAAAATAGTCTTGATAACCCACAAGTATAGGGGATCGCAACAGTTTTCGAGGGTAGAGTATTCAACCCAAATTTATTGTTTCAACACAAGGAGAGCCAAAGAATATTCTCAAGTATTAGTAGTTGAGTTGTCAATTCAACCACACCTGGATAACTTAATATCTGCAGCAAAGTATTTAGTAGCAAACTAGTATGGAAGTAACGGTAATGATAGCAAAAGTAACAGTAGCAGTTTTGTAGTAATTGTAACGGTAGCAACGGTAAAGTGAATAAGCAAAGCACAATATGTGAAAAGCTCGTAGGCATTGGATCAGTGATGGATAATTATGTCGGATGCGATTCCTCATGTAATAGTTATAACATAGGGTGACACAGAACTAGCTCCAGTTCATCAATGTAATGTAGGCATGTATTCTGAATATAATCATACGTGCTTATGGAAAAGAACTTGCATGACATCTTTTGTCCTACCCTTCCGTGGCAGCGGGGTCCTAATGGAAATTAAGGGATATTAAGGCCTCCTTTTAATAGAGTACCGGACCAAAGCATTAACACATAGTGAATACATGAACTCCTCAAACTTCGGTCATCACCGAGAAGTATCCCGATTATTGTCACTTCGGGGTTGTCGGATCATAACACATAATAGGTGACTATAGACTTGCAAGATAGGATCAAGAACTCACATATATTCATGAAAACATAATAGGTTTAGATCTGAAATCATGGCACTCAGTCCCTAGTGACAAGCATTAAGCATAGCAAAGTCATAGCAACATCAATCTTAGAACATAGTGTATACTAGGGACCAAACCCTAACAAAACTAACTTGATTACATGGTAAATCTCATCCAACCCATCACCGTCCAGCAAGCCCACGATGGAATTACTCACGCACGGTGGTGAGCATCATGAAATTGGTGATGGAGGATGGTTGATGATAATGACGGTGATGAATCCCCTTCTCCGGAGCCCCGAACGGACTCCAGATCAGCCCTCCCGAGAGAGATGAGGGTTTGGCGGCGGCTCCGTATCGTAAAACGCGATGAAACTTTCTCTCTGATTTTTTCTCCGTGAAAGCAAATATATGGAGTTGGAGTTGAGGTCGGTGGAAGTCCAGTGGGGCCACGAGGCAGGGGGCACACCCTAGGGGAGGGGGGGCACCCCCCACCCTCATGGATAGGGTGTGGGCCCCCTGACGCTGATTCTTTCAGCAGTATTTTTTATTAATTCTGAAAAGTTGGTCCATGGATTTTCAGGACATTACGAGAACTTCTATTTCTACACAAAAATAACACCATGGCAGTTCTGCTGAAAACAGCATTAGTCCGAGTTAGTTCCATTCAAATCATGCAAGTTAGAGTCCAAAACAAGGGCAAAAGTGTTTGGAAAAGTAGATACGGCGGAGACGTATCAAACTACTCCCATGTTGCCCATTATTTGAGAAGGTAACCCCAACTCATATCCCAATTAAAAGTATCATCATTAACCCAACATCATAATTAATTAAAGTAACATGATGAGATCACATCAAAAGATTCAAGTACTAGATACTCAACATGTCCTTAACCGGGACACGGCTAACCATGATTAGTTTATACACTCTACAGAGGTTTGCGCACTTTTCCCCACAAGACTCGATCGCGTCCATGATCGGATGATCGAGACATAGCCTTTTTGAAGCATTAACTCTCTACTCTGGGTAGACAGTACCACCTACATCCCTCTACATCTGCTAGTCTACCTCTTCAAGAGCTCAGACAACTTACTCAACTATGCCAGAGACCATAATGGCTTGTGGCTGCACACGGAAGTTTCTAGCATGAATAATCTTATGATCCCTTTGAGAATGGGTGGCATTCCATAGGATAATCACACAGTAACCCTGGGATTTCGAAAAATAGTCAACACCGGGTTCCCCGAGTGCCTCAACCAATCCACCCAGATGTGTATTAAAGTTGCCACCTTAATGTTATCCATGATTAAATAACTCTCAAACTTCCATGTGTGAATCACGATCCAATCCCCGTCTACGAGCATGGCTAAGCACTAATAAGCATAACGTATATTCCCGGGGTGATTAAAAGGTATTAGGTTCCTACCTCAAGTACTACAACCAAAACCACATGTTCCCAATCCTACCAAAGCAAATATTTGTGGAGCAAAATTAATGCATAGTAAAAACTGGGTATAGAAGAGTATGATCAAAGTGTAACTTGCCTTGCTGACGGTCTGCAAACTCTAGAGATTCTTAGTAACAAGCTTTGCACTCTGGGTAATCTAGCGTAGACAAACAATAGCATACATAAGCAATCACTCAAACGAAACACGAGAAAAACTGAGAAAAGATCCAAATCGAACACGAATCAAGCAACGACTTAAACTAACATGGGTCAAAACCTAACAGCAATATTAACATGTGAATTAGATCTTAGCAGTAGGTACATGTGATTAGCTATGATTCGCAAAAAGATTCAACTCAAACGGAGCAACGAAACTCAAAATACGAACAAAACAAGATCGTTTACTAATCTGGATTAAAGTCAATTTTTACATTAGAAAAATCATGTTCAAGTTGGTTACCTGGAAAGAGGGGTTCTAGACGAAGATTTTGGTGCTGGTTTCATCTAATTTGGATAAACGAGTAAAAAGTTATACTAGTTTAAAGATCAGGGGCTAAATCGCGATAAAAATAATCTCGGATAAGTCCCTGGCCGATAATAAAATAAAAAGAGAAAAGACTAACGAACGAACGTTCGCTGTCTGAACTAATCCGATGAATAACGTTTATTAAAACAAACTAACGGACGAACGTCCGCTAGTTAGCTTAACCGAACGAAAAACCGATGTGGAAATATAAACCGCGAAAACAAAAAAAAGCGGGGTTAACCGAAGAAAAACCGACCGGTCAAAGGGCGTGGTCAATAGCGGCGGCGGCGCCGGTGGGGCGGGGCAGCGGGGTGGGGTGGCGGCGGTGGCGTCCGCGGCGCGGGGCGGTGGCGCGATGGCAGAGTGGCGGCACGGCAGCGGAGCAGCGGCGGCGGCGCTCGGCAGGCGGCGGCGGGAGGCGATGACGGCGGCGGCTTGGGGTCCAGGGGGGCCCTGGGCGCTGCTTATAAAGGGGGGAGGCGACTTGGAGGAGGGGGCAAGGCGGCGGGGCGGAGGCGGAGTCCGGCTCGGGACCGGAGTCCGGCGGCGGCGCGCCCGCGCGGGGGATGGAGGCGGCGGCCCGGCTCGGCTGGGCCTTTGGCCCAGTCAGGCGAAACGTTTAAAAATAATTTATGCCCGAAGAGAAAATCCTAATAAAATAAAAAAAATCTCAAAATGCCAAAAACAATTTTCACCATCTAAATAAAAGATTTAGAACAAAGTGAATTCTGGCCTAAAAATGCAATTTTCAAAAATACATATTTTTCTAATTCAAATAAAATAACAAATAAAATGCAAATAAAATCATAATTTGATTTTAAATGAATTTCTCCAATATTTCTCTTTATTTGAAGAATTAATATTATCTTCTCTCATTTATTTTTAATATTGGTAATAATTAGAGAGAAAAATAATAAAATCAAATTGATCCTTTCTTCAAATTTGAATTAAATTCAAATATGATTTTTGTGAAACCTCCAACTCTCTCCTTGGGTACTTGAGTTGCTTAAGATTTCTAGGATCACAACTAAAATGCAAAAATAAATATGATATGCATACGATGATCTATGTATAACATCCAAATTGAAAATTGGGATGTTACAAACCTACCCCCCTTAAGATGAATCTCGCCATGGAGATTCGGGTTGGTCAGCAAAAAGGTTTGGGTGGTCTCTACAAAGGTCTTCTTCTCGCTCCCAGGTGGCTTCCTCCTCGGTATGGTGGCTCCACTGAACTTTGTAAAACTTGATAACCTTGTTGCGAGTAACTTGATTGGAAAACTCGAGAATCTTGACTGGCTTCTCCTCATAAGTCAAATCACTGTCTAACTGAATTGCTTCAAGTGGCACTGTATCTCTTAGAGGAATATCGGCTATCTTTGCGTGGCACTTCTTCAACTGGGAGACGTGAAACACATCGTGAACTCCCGACAATCCTTCCGGCAATTCTAGCTTGTAGGCAACCTCTCCCATGCGTTCCAAAACTCTGTATGTTCCCACAAAAACGTGGTGCTAGCTTTCCCTTGACTCCAAAATGCTTAACTCCTCGAAGCGGGGACACACGAAGATATACTCTGTCTTCAACTTCGTAAACTATCTCCTTGCGTTTAGAATCCGCATAACTCTTCTGCCTGGACTGGGCTACTTTGAGTCTGTCTCGAATCAACTTAACCTTCTCTTCAGAGTCTTTGATTAAATCTGGTCCGAACAATAGTCAATCTCCAACTTCATCCCATGATAACTGTGTCCTGCACCTCCTTCCGTACAAAGCTTCGAAAGGGTCCATCTTCAAACTGGCTTGATAACTGTTGTTATAAGAGAACTCTGCGTACGGCAAATTGTCATCCCAACTAGATCCATAATTTAGCGTACAAGCTCTCAACATGTCCTCCAGAATATGATTGACTCTCTCGGTCTGTCCATTGGATGAAAGGCTATACTGAACTCTAGCCTGGTACCCAAAGTCTCATGCAACTGATTCCAAAACTTCAAGGTAAACTGGGTTCCTCTATCTAATACAATGGTCCTCGAAACTCCGTGCAGACATATGATCCTGGTCATGTATATCTTTGCCAACTTAGCCCTCATATAGGTGGTCTTCACCAGGATGAAATGAGCTACTTTCGTCAAACGATCGACTACAACCAAGATAGAGTCATAGCCTGAACGAGTCCTGGGCAATTGATACGTCTCCAATGTATCTATAAGTTATGAAGTATTCATGCCATATTTACAATAGTTCTATATGATTTTGGTATGATTTGATTAGAACTAACCCGGACTGACGCTGTTTTTAGCAGAACTACCGTGGTGTTGTTTTTGTGCAGAAATAAAAGTTTTCGGAACGCGCTGAAAATCAACGGAGATTTTTTCTAGAAAATATGAAAAATACTGGAACAAAAATCTACCGTAGGGGAGTCCCGTGGGCCCCACGAGGGTGGGGGGCGTGCCCCCTGTCTCGTGGACTCCCTGAGGGCCCCCATGACGTGAAATCAATGCCAACTCCTCCTATATCGGAAGTTCCGCCGCCGCAAGCCTTTGTAGCCACGAGAAATCAATCTAGGCCCTCTCTGGCACCCTGCTGGAGGGGGCCATCATCACGGGAGGCCATGGAGGAGGATCCCGAAGGGGCCATCATCGCCATGAAGGCCAAGGACCAGAGGAAGAACCTCTCCCCATCCAAGGGATGGCCATGAAGGAGGAAGCACAAGGAGGAGGACCTCTCCTCCTCTCTCTCGATGGCGTCGGAGTGCCATCGGGAGGGGAATCATCGCCGTGGTGATCGTCTTCATCAACATCACCATTATCATCACCATCCTCATCTCTTTTACACGGTTCACACTCCCGCACCCCGCTGTAATCCCTACTTGAACATGGTGCTTTATGACACATATTATGATCCAATGATTTGTTGCCATCCTATGATGGTTTGAGTAGATATCTTTTGTCTTTGGGTTGATTGATGATCTAGATTGGTACGAGTTGTATATTTTATTTTGGTGATGTCCTATTGTGCCCTCCGTGTCGCGCAAGCGTGAGGGATTCCTGTTGTAGGGTATTGCAATACGTTCATGATTCACTTATAGTGGGTTGCTTGACTGACAGAAGCATAAACCCAAGTAAGGGGGTTGTGGCGTATGGGGTAAAGGGGACTTGATGCTTTAATGCTATGGTTGGGTTTTACCTTAATGATCTTTAGTAGTTGAGGATGCTTGCTAGAGTTCCAATCATAAGTGCATATGATCCAAGAAGAGAAAGTATGTTAGCTTATGTCTCTCCCTCATATGAAATTGCAATGACGACTATCGGTCTTGTTAACAATTGCCTAGGATAATTCCACACACCGATCCATCATTATTACACACTCGCTATTTATAATATTTAGTAATATATTCTAACTTTATGATAACAACACCTACTTTTATATTTTAGCTCTCCGATATCATGCAAAGTTATCCTCTTCATACCCACAACATAGTTTTATTTCTCATATCTAGTTGGAAGCAAACATTCGGTGTACGTAGAGTCGTATCAGTGGCATATAGGACTTGACAGAATATTGATCTTACCTTTAGCTCCTTGTGGGTTCGACACTCCATACTTATCACTTCCACCTTTGGAAATTGCTATGATGATTCCCTGCACTTGGGGATTATCAGAAATCCCGTGATAAAATCCATGCCAAGTTTATCCCACTTCCATTCGGGTATCGACAATGGTTGTAGCAAACCAGCTGGCTTTTGATGCTCTACCTTAACTCTTTGACAAACATGACATACTGCTACATACTCAGCAATATCCTTCTTCATTCCTATCCACCAGAAACTTTCCTTCAAATCCAGATACATCTTAGTGTTTCCTGGGTGAATCGAATACGACGAATCATGGGCCTCCCGCAGAATCAACTTCCTGATCTCGGGGTCATTAGGCACATAAACACGATCCTCAAACCATAAAGTGTCGTGCTCACCCTCAGGAAATCCTTTAGCCTTTCCTTTGCTCATCCTTTCCTTTATCTCGGCAATCTCCTTGTCAGTCTTCTGGGCTTATCTGATCTTACCCATCAAAGTGGACTAAATTTCCAATGCTGCAACATAACCTCTCGGAACTATCTCCAAACATAACTCTCGAAGATCATATGCTAACTCCTTCGGCAATTCTCCGGATATGAGCGTGTTAACATAACTCTTGCGGCTCAACGCATCTGCTACTACATTGGCCTTTCCGAGATGATAGTGCAATTTCATATCGTAATCCTTGATGAACTCCAACCATCTCCTTTTCCTGAGGTTCAACTCCTTCTGCGTGAAGATATATTTCAAACTCTTATGATCCGTGTATAGCTCACAGTGGTTTCCGATGAGAAAATGTCTCCATGTCTTCAGCGCATGCACTACGGCTGCTAACTCCAAATCATGCATAGCATAATTCAGCTCTTGAGGTTTAATCTATCGTGAGGCATATGAACCAACTCTTCCCTCCTGCATAAGCACTGCTCCAAGTCCTCGACGTGAAGTGTCGCAATACACTTGATAATCCTTCCGTTGGTCTGGGATAATCAGCACGGGGCTGTAAACAATGTTTCTTCAACTCCTGAAAATTGGCTTCACACTCCTCCGTCCATTTAAACTTGGTGTCCTTCTTCAATAACTCCGTCATGGGCTTTGCAATCCTAGAGAAATTCTCAATGAACCTCCAATAATATCCTGCGAGTCCAAGAAAACTCCTGATCTCTCCAACTGATGTGGGTGCCACCCCACTTAGTAACAGAAGTAACCTTGGTAGGGTCTGCTGCTATTCCTTCTCCGGATATAACATGTCCGAGAAATCCAACTTCCTTTAGCCAAAACTCACATTTGTTGAACTTGGCATACAACTGATGTTCTCTGAGCTTCTCAAGAACCAAACACAAATGCTCCTGATGCTCCTCTTCATTCTTTGAGTAGACCAATATATCATCAATGAACACCACGACGAACTTATCCAAAAACTCCATAAACACTTTGTTCACCATGTTCATGAAATAGGCATGCACGTTAGTCAGACGAAATGACATAACGGTATACTCATATAGCCCGTACCTTGTGGTAAAAGCTGCCTTAGGTATATCCTGCTCGCGGATATTCAACTGGTGATAACCTGATGGAAGATCAATCTTAGAGAAGACTTTAGTCCTTGTAATTGGTTAAACAAATCATTGATCATCGGCAGTGGGTATTTGTTCTTGATCGTCACTTCATTCAACGCACGATAATCAACAACCATCCTTAAAGATCCATCCTTCTTCTCCACTAGAAGCACTGGGCCTCCCCAAGGTGATGAACTTGGTCGAATGTAACCTTTATCCAGTAACTCCTTAATCTTCTTCTTAATTTCTCCAAATCTTGTGCGGGCATCCGATATAGTTTCTTTGATATTGGCCCGGTGCCTGGCAATAGCTCAATCAAGAACTCAATGTCTCGATCCGGTGGCATGCCTGGTAACTCTTCTGGAAATACGTTGGGATAATCCTTCACCACTAGTACTTCCTCCTGTACAACTCCTGATAAGGAATTCACTTCAGTCCTCTTTGGCACATGCCGGGATACATACTTGATCCTTCTTCCTTCTAGGGTGGTGAGAAATATCGACTTAGTAGCACAATCGATGTTTCCTCCATACTTCGATAACCAATCCATGCCTAATATTATATCCAATCCTTGTTACTTCAAAATTATTAGGTCAGAGGGAAACACATGGCTACCAATGGTTAAGGGTAACCGATCACACCATTGGCTGGCCATATACTCTGCTCCTGGTGAGCTTACTAACATGGGTGACCTAAGGGCTAGGGTTGGCAATTTAAACTTGTCCACAAATCCCCTTGATATATAAGAATGCGATGCACTAGTATCGAAAAGAACAAGTGCGGGAAATGCATTAATCAAAAACTTACTGACAACTACATCGGGTTGATCCTCAATCTCCTCCACGCTGATGTGGTTCACCTGACCCTTGGTGAAGGGGTTGGGCTTCTTGGCAGAACTTCCATTTACATTTCCATTCTTTGCGTCAGGACATTCATTGGCATAATGTCCAGTCTTCTAGCACTTGAAACAGGTAACGTGGCTCAAATCCCTCTTGGCTGGTGTCGAAGGGTTGGAGCGGTTCTGGCTGCTGCTTCCTCCATCCCATTGCCATTCTTGGGGCCACTATGGTTGTGCAAACTTGCTCCATTGTGCATGTGTCCTCCATGGTTGTGGGTATGTCCTCCTGAGTACGGGGAATAGCGGGGCTTCTGCTGAGCTCCTGAAGTATACCTCCCCTGTCTATACTTCCTCTTGTGATTATCAATCTGTTGCTCCATAAGAGCCCTATCTACCAACTCCTGGTAGTTGTTGAGTGTTGCCACCATCAACTGCATGCTCAGCTCATCATTCAGTCCCTCCAGAAACTTCTCCTGCTTAGCGGCATCTGTAGCTACATCATCAGGGGCATAGCGTGCTAACTTACTAAACTCATCCACATACTGGCCCATGGTACATCCTCCTTGGCGCAAGTTGCAAAACTCACGCCTCTTCATGCTCATAGCTCCTGCTGAAACATGGGCAGTACGGAAAGCTTGCTGAAACTGATCTGATGTAACAGTGTTGTCGGATGTTGGGTTCCGGCAGACCCTTAAGGTTCGAACTCTGGGGTGCGCACAAAGATCTTTCCCCTACCGACCTATGTCCGATCGTATCGTGAGAATCTAAGCTAAAACGATGAGCAACACAAGGGACACGAGATTTATACTGGTTCGGGCCACCGCTGTGGTGTAATACCCTAATCCAGTGTGTGGTGTGGTGGATTGCCTCAGGGGCTGATGATGAACAGTACAAAGAATGAACAGCCTCGCGAGAGGTGTTCTTGAGCTCGTGGGATGAACTGCTTGGGTGAGTTTGATCGCCCCTTGGTCTAGCAAGCACCCTATCTGATGCCCCCTACTGTGTGGTGGCGAGCCCTATTTATAGAGGCCCTGGTCCTCTTCCCAAATATTGAGCGGGAAGGGCGCCAACAACGGCCATTTCAAAGGGGAACATCTAGTACAAGTTATCCTGACTAAAGTTGGTCTTCGGCTGCCAAAGGCACTGGCGATGACGCCGTCTTTGGCTCCGCGGTGACCTCCATCCTGCCGCTCTGTTGGTCTTAGCCATGTTGCACTGAAATGGTAACCTTTGCCTGATGCCTCGATACTCCACGCCTGTGCTTTCCTCCTTTGCACCAAAGAGGAAACAAGGACACTGCACAGGTTGGCGCCCGCCTGGCGCCCGCCTGGTCTTGATCGTCATGGCTTGCGTCATGAGCACCTCGCGAGGTACCCTGCCTTGATCTCTCCACCTCCTCGCAAGCCTGCCTGGTGAGTCCGTTCCTGAGGAAGCCTTGAGTCATCCGCCCTGCAAGGCTTGGCCCCTCGCGAGGGTCTTGAGTCTTGTGCTAATGAAGATGGGCCGTACTGGGCCACCACATGAGCCATGCCACAGGCTGCAGGCAGGCAAGTCTGGGGACCCCCGTTCCTAGAACGCCGACAAGTGTTAATGGGGTAAGTGGCTGTGAAATTATCCCACCATGATGTCGCGGTTCCATCAAGCTGATGTGCGGCAAAACGCACTATCTCCGCATCTGTGCATCCTGCAGTGGTCAGCTCTGTTCCAATCTTGCGGAGCCAATCATCTGCAACAATCGGCTCGGTGCTACTAGAGAACGCCGGCAGATTCAACCTTAGAAAGCGGGCTAGGTGATCAATAGGGGGTGGTGGTGGGTTGTTGTTGTTGTTGCCTTGGTTCTTATGCTGAGCTAGTAACTGCATCAAGGTATTCTGTTGCTGGATCAACTGAGTGAGCTCCGGTGGGAAGGCAAATCCATTGTCACGTCTCGGAGGCATCTGATGGGTTTAGAAGCGGTGAGAAAACATAATAGAATTGGGGTCTAAGAGAGATTCACTACCCATAATGCTCATGAGTCAAACATAATCAATTTCACTTCAATCAATAGCACACAATACCACACAAAACGGTCTAACCTATGATTACAAACTCGATCGTTGCAACTACTTGGAGGGAAATACTACTAATTACAATGGTGGCCGTCTAGAAATTTTCATCAAAGGAAGACTCCATGATATCTGCTCCAGCTTCATTAATGTAGTCGTCATCACTATCAGGGTCGGAGTTGGTGTCGTCGATGATGATGTAGTCTCCTGGGTGGTTGCTCTCCTTCTTTGGCGCAGGGTCTCCCATGAATACTCCTAGCTTCTTCGTCAGGTCTTCATTCTTCTCCAGTAGTACATCAATCTCCTCCTCGTATCCATCACGTGTAGACTTTATTTCCTCCTCCAACTCATTGTTTCTCCTCACCAGTTTCTTGATCTTCTTCATGTGGATAATTTGTTGATTCTCCCGTCGACGAATATGATCTCCCATGCCTTGGATGTAAGCTGCAATTGATCCATCCCTCATGGTGCGAATCATCTCCCATTTGTCATCTTGGCAGCCACATCTGTGGTAAATGGTATGCTCCAGCTCCTTGTGATACACCTCACATTTGCGTCCAAAGGTGATACGTGCGGCCATGCTCTTTCCAATACTCTAGCTTGGTGCATCCAGGTAGAAATCAATAGGATCCATTGTTGGTGCAAAGGTCCTCCCAGGTATCTAGACTTTGATCTTCCAGCGCTCCTCTTCTGGTACCAATGTAGAGAAAGTCCCCATGATGCTTGGTAAACCGATGTTCAGATAATTAGCGACTTCCTTCAAGTGTTTTCCGAAAGGGGTGTCGTCATCCGGCTGAGTGAACGTGTTCCTGGGATCCGCCATCTATAGAGTAGAAAGAGAGGAGAATTAGAAATGATTAGAGAAGAGATATCTTGTGGCTCGTTCTAGAGGTCGCGTCCTATAGTCCACGTGTGCTATGATACCATCTTGTAGCGACCAGACCTCAAACGGTCAAGTCTCTGTGCATCAGTGTCATCCTTGGATCGGTAATTGCTGACACACATAGTACTCGAGGAATTATAACAGAGTTTCAATCACACACTTATTACGTCGAGTCCTTGTAAAGAGTATGATTACAAAAATATAATGGCTGAAGGCCATCTAAACTAGAAAACCGCGGAAGCTTCGAAGGTAAATGAGTCCATCAACTCCAACGGCATAGCTGAGTGCAAAACAACAACCTATCGCACCTTATTCGTCGTCTGAGTAGTCTGCAACATAAGACGTGGCTGCCTGAAACGGGTCAGCACATGGAATATGCTAGCATAGTTACACTGTAAAGCAATGGTAATGCAAGAACTATATCTACATGCAATATTTGGCTGGTGGAGGCTGTAAGTTTCATGATTTTGCATAAAGCTAGTTTTTCCCTACAACAAAGGAATAAATTTATTTAACTACTCCCATGTTGCCCATTATTTGAAAAGGTAACCCCAACTCAAATCCCAATTAGAAGTATCATCATTAACCCAACATCATAATTAATTAAAGTAACATGATGAGATCACATCAAAAGATTCAAGTACTAGATACTCAAGATGTCCATAACCGGGACACGGCTAACCATGATTAGTTTATACACTTGCAGAGGTTTGCGCACTTTTCCCCACAAGACTCAACCGCATCCATGATCGGATGATCGAGACATAGACTTTCTGAAGCATTAACTCTCTACTCTGGGTAGACAGTACCACCTACATCCCTCTACATCTGCTAGTCTACCTCTTCAAGAGCTCACGCAACTTACTCAACTATGCCAGAGCCCATAATGGCTTGTGGCTGCACACGGAAGTTTCTAGCATGAATAATCTTATGATCCCTTTGAGCCTGGATGGCATTCCATAGGATAATCACACGGTAACCCCGGGATTTCCAAAAACAGTCAACACTGGGTTCCCCAGGTGCCTCAGCCAATCCACCCAGATGTGTATTAAAGTTGCCACCTTAATGTTATCCATGGTTAAATAACTCTCAAACTTCCATGTGTGAATCAGGATCCAATCCCCGTCTACGAGCATGGCTAAGTGGTAATAAGCATAACATATATTCCCGCGGTGATCAAAAGGTATTAGGTTCCTACCACAGGTACTACAACCAGAACCACATGTTCCTAATCCTACCAATGCAAATATTTGTCGAGCAAAACTAATGCATAGTAAAAACTGGGTATAGAAGGGCATGATCAAAGTGTAACTTGCCTTGCTGACGATCTGTAAACTCTAGAGATTCGTAGTAACAAGCTTCACACTCCGGGTAATCTAGTGTAGACAAACAATAGCATACATAAGCAATCACTCAAACGAAACACGAGAAAAACCGAGAAAAGATCCAAATCGAACATGAATCAAGCAACGGCTTAAACTAACAAGGGTCAAAACCTAACAGCAATATTAACATGTGAATTAGATCTTAGTAGTAGGTACATGTGATTAGCTACGATTCGCAAAAAGATTCAACTCAAACGGAGCAACGAAACTCAAAATACGAACGAAATAAGATCGTTTACTAATCTGGACTAAAGTCAAATTTTACAGTAGGAAAATCATGTTCAAGTTGGTTACCTGGAAAGAGGGGTTCGAGGCAAAGATTTTGGAGTTGGTTTCATCTAATTTGGATAAACGAGTAAAAAGTTATACTAGTTTAAAGATCAGGGGCTAAATCACGATAAAAATAATCGCGGATAAGTCCCTGGCCAAAAATAAAAGAAAAAGAAAAAGACTAACAAACGAACATTTGCTGTCTGAACTAATCTGACGAATAACGTTCGTTAAAACAAACGGACGGACGAACGTCCGCTAATTAGCTTAACCGAATGAAAAACCGATCTAAAAATATCAACCGCGAAAACAAAAAAACGGGGTTAACCGAAGAAAAACCGACCAGTCAACGGGCGAGGTCAACGGCGGCAGGCGGTGGCGTCGGTGGCGGCGGCGTCCGTTGGGGCGGGGTGGTGCGGGGCAGCGGGGTGGGGTGGCGGCGGCGGCCGGGCAGCGGAGCGGCGGCGGCGGCGGGAGGCGATGACGGCTGCGGCTTGGATTCCAGGGGGCCCCCGGGCACTGCTTATAAGGGGGGAGGCGACTTGGAGGAGGGGGCAAGGTGGCGGGGCGGAGGCGGAGTCCGGCTCGGGACAGGAGTCCGGCGTCGGCGCGCGCCCGCGTGGGGAAAGGTGGCGTCGGCCCGGCTCGGCTGGGCCTTTGGCCTAGTCGGGGGAAACGTTTTTAAAAAATAATAATAAATTACACCTGAAGAGAAAGTCTTAATAAAATATAAAAAAATTCTAAAAATGCCGAAAGACAATTTTCACCATCTAAATAAAATATTTAGAACAAAGTGAATATTTTTCTGGCCTAAAAATGCAATTTTCAAAAATGCATATTTTTCTAATTCAAATAAAACAACAAATTAAATGCAAATAAATCATAATTTGATTTTTTTTAAAATCTCCAATATTTCTCTTAATTTGAAGAAGTCATATTATCTTGTTTGATTTATTTTTAATATTGGGAATAATTGGAGAGAGAAATAATAAAATCAAATTGATCCTTTCTTCAAATTTGAATTAAATTCAAATATGATTTTTGTGAAACCTCCAACTCTCTTCTTGGGTCCTTGAGTTGCTTAAGATTTCTAAGATCACAATCAAAATGCAAAAATAAATATGATATGCATACGATGATCTATGTATAACATCCAAATTGAAAATTGGGATGTTACAGCTTCCCTCTGCGAAGGGCCTAACTTTTATTTTTATCTTCTACCTTCATACAAGAGTCATGGTGATCTGCAACTTTCCTTTTTACACTTTGTCCTTTGGCTAGCACTATGTGTTGGAAAGATCCTGATATATATATCCACTTGGATGTATGTTTTCATAAATTATTATTGTTGACATTACCCTAGAGGTGAAAGGTTGGGAGGCAAAACTATAAGCCCCTATCTTTTTCTGTGTCCGATTGAAACTTCATACCCATAAGTATTGCGTGAGTATTAGCAATTGTGAAAGAGTAAATGATAGTTGAGTATGTGGACTTGCTGAAAATCTCTTACATTGACTCTTCTGATGTTATGATAAATTGCAATTGCTTCAATGACAGAGATTTTAGTTTGCTAGTTTTTAATGAAGTTTCTGATTCATGCTTTACATTGTGAATGGATTGTTACTTTAGCATAAGAAATCATATGACAATATATATGTTGATGTTCTAAGAATGATCATGATGCCCTCATGTCTGTATTTTATTTTATTGACACCTCTATCTCTAAACATGTGGACATATTTTTCAATATCGGTTTTCGCTTGAGGACAAGCGAGGTCTAAGCTTGGGGGAGTTGATACGTCCATTTTGCATCATGCTTTTATATCGATATTTATTGCATTATGAGCTGTTACTACACAATATGTGACAATACTTATGCATTTTCTCTCTTATTTTATAAGGTTTACATGAAGAGGGAGAATGCCGGCAGCTGGAATTCTGGGCTAGAAAAGGAGCAACTATTAGAGACCTATTCTGCACAACTCCAAAAGTCCTGAAACTCCACGAAAGTCAGTTTTGGAATATATTAAAAATATTGGGCGAAAAAAGCACCAGAGGGGGGCCACCCACCAGCCACGAGGGTGGAGGGCGCGCCCTACCCCCTGGGGGCGCCCCCTGCCTCGTGGGCCACCTGGCAGGCCCTCGATGCCCATCTTCTGCTATATGGTGTCTTTTGCCCTGAAAAAAATCATAAGGAAGCTTTCGGGATGAAGCGCCACCGTCTCGAGGCGGAACCTGTGCGGAACCAATCTAGGGCTCCGGCGGAGCTGTTTTGTCGGGGAAACATCCCTCCGGGAGGGGGAAATCATCGGCATCATCACCACCATTGATCCTCTCATCGAGAGGGGGTCAATCTCCATCAACATCTTCACCAGCACCATCTCCTTTCAAACCCGAGTTCATCTCTTGTATCCGATCTTTGTCTCAAAACTTCAGATTGGTACATGTGGGTTGCTAGTAGTGTTGATTACTCCTTGTAGTTGATGCTAGTTGGTTTATTCGATGGAAGATCATATGTTCAGATCCTTAATGCTATTCAATACCCCCCTGGTTATGAACATGAATATGATTTGTGAGTAGTCATGTTTGTTCCTGAGGACACGGGAGAAGTCTTGTTATAAGTAGTCATGTGAATTTGGTATTCGTTCGATATTTTGATGAGATGTATGTTGTCTATCCTCTAGTGGTGTTATGTGAATGTCGACTACATGAAACTTCACCATGATTTGGGCCTAGGGGAAGGCATTGGGATGTAATAAGTAGCTGATGGGTTGCTAGAGTGACAGAAGCTTAAACCCTAGTTTATGCGTTGCTTCGTAAGGGGCTGATTTGGATCCATATGTTTTATGCTATGGTTAGGTTTACCTTAATTCTTCTTTCTTAGTTGCGGATGCTTGCGAGAGGGGTTAATCATAAGTGGGATGCTTGTTTAAGGAAGGGCAGTACCCAAGCACCAGTCCACCCACATATCAAATTATCAAAGTAACGAACACGAATCATATGAGCATGATGAAAACTAGCGTGATAGAATTTTCCATGTGTCCTCGGGAGCTCTTTGCTTTATATAAGAGTTTGTCCAGGATTGTACTTTGCTACAAAAAGGATTGGGCCACCTTGCTGCACGTTGTTTACTTTTGTTACTTGTTTCCCGTTACGAATTATCTTATCGCAAAACTATCTGTTACCGATAATTTCAGTGCTTGCAGAGAATACCTTATTGAAATCCGCTTGTCATTTCCTTCTACTCCTTGTTAGTTTTGACACTCTTACCTATCTAAAGGACTATGATACATCCCCTATACTTGTGGGTCATCACATAGTCACTTCTGGCACGTTAACAGTCCACTAAGAATTTGGGCCGAATTATGGCCTAGTGTGTTTCCGGTCTGTTAAAGGTCCTGCTTCATTTGGGCCCATTTATAGGCCATTGAAACTTTCAGCCCATAAACGACCGTGAAGGATTTGGTTCATATTTGGCCATGTCTGACATTCGGCCTGTTAGAGGCCCACAGTAGATTTGGGCCACTTTCAGCCTGTTGTGATTTTTGGCCTGTTTATGTCAGACGAAATCCATGGGCCATATGTGGCCCAACATCGCATCCGGCCTATTAACGGTCCATATAAAACTGACACTAATCAAGCCCGACCGAATTTCCGGCCCGTTAAAGGCCCATGTAGTAGGTTGGCGCATTTACGGCCCATCTGAATTTCGGCCTGTGAACGATCCACATTGTAAATGGGCCACCACGAGCTGAGATACATTTCAGCCTGCTAATGACCAGTGGGTTATTTGGCACAATCAGAGCCCAATCTCACTTTTGGCCTATTAAAGGCCCATGTTTTTTATGCTCTCGAGATATTTACACATGTAAATGGCCTATTGTTACTAAGGGCCCAAATTATGTTTAGGCCTGTTAAAGGCCCACTATGGGCACGGGCCTACCAAAAAAATATTAAAGCTTATGCTGATTTAGGCCCAGATATTTTTAGTGGTATACATGCAAATTGTGGCCCATAATATTTTTTAGCCCAATTGGAATGGGCCCAACGAATGTTGGCACGTTGAGCTCCTAGGATGCTTTTTGTCGAATACTTAACTAAGATAAATCTAAACTATACAAAAATAGCATCGTAATTTCTACAGCCTTTGGCAGCACCATAAATGTTGTATCACAACAAAATAAATTCCAACCATACAACAAAAGGCATGTTGGCATAAAGTTTACAGTCCTTGCAGGTAAAAGCAACATCGGATGTATAGAAGCATAGATCATTTTACCTGAGTGCTAATGTTTCTGGATGTAGAATCTGATAGAGCAGCATGATCTTCCTCTTTTTTCCGCCATTGCTCTTGAAAAGTGAAGAAAATGTCTGATAGTCTGGTTTCAAAACCATTCATATCTTGACGACATTTGTCCAGCACTATTCTTGTTTCCGAAACGACGTCCATTAGGGATTGGACTTGTGTCTGCAGCACAGATATATCACTCTGTTTAGCCGGAAGATTTTGTTCAGTAGGCGATTTGGACGAGGTTACCTTGACAACCAACCCAGAATTACACAGGAAGGTGCTTTTTGCACTGTTAGTGGAGAGATACTGACACACTGCAGCAAGAGGTGACATTGTGCCTGTGGTAGCCTCATCACCTTCAGGTGGTTGTGGCTGTTGAGTCATTTGTTCCATAGCTTGCTGAAAGTTTGAACTTGTAGATTAGTGTACGAGATAAGTTACTAATGGGACAAAAACAAACAAAGCAGGTTTCACGTTTATACATAACTTATTTTGGTGAACTACTGTAATACATTAGCATGTATTGTAGTGTCAACTACATAATAAAATCACTTTCGGAACATATGTCCATGTAGCATGCCTACTGTATTGCCTATTTCCTCACATTCGTTGACATCTAATTAAGGATAAAGAGACATGGTTTAAAGTAGGATGAACATAGTATGACATCATTCATATCATGGGCAAATAGATATAAAACAAACAGGCTATTGTATCATTGTGTGGGCACGTGAACATCACAACTAGACTACAGATCAAGACCAAAAGTATATCCTTCATCTCTTTCAAACCATGTAAGGTGAAATGATACGTTAAGACTACTATGTATAAAAGTGAATAGAGTAACTGACATTGGCTGCAAACCAAGCAGTTAACTGAACACATCACAGTACCAATCAGTTCAAAGGCAGGAGGAGTACGGACTTACAACAAGGGCTTGAACTGGTGTGCTCGTGCCCTTCATCTTGCTGGTGTGGCAATCCTTGAAGATTTGCACTGTATTTGGTTCACGTTCTTTTTGGTCTGCACGGGCTTTTCTCGGTATTTGGAACAAGTCAATATAGATATGATAATATGGCACAGAAAAAAGAAGGAAGTAGCAGTGATTTACAAGAGTCACGCAGTGTGCAATATAGCTACGAGATCCTGTTGTCTGTTGGAATTTCACTTTAGAATAGTTGGTCTTTATCTTCAAACAGTTAGCCTAGAACGAGATACACTTGTAAGGCACATGAATAGGAGGACCCTAATACTATGCACCAGATGGAAGGCCCGGGCTCTAGCGACTCCGGCTCCCCGCAGGGCGACGTGCCCACCCTGCTCCCGCCGGCGCCACCCACCCTCCCGGCCCCGTCCGCTGGTGACCCCGCCGCCCCCTCTCCCCGCCTCCCCCCTCCTCGCCGTCCCCTGGAGCCCCGGGTAGGGTGGTCTGGGCGGATCTGGCTGAGGACGCCGACCGCGCCGCCGATCGACCGGTGGAGTGTCGCGACCGAGTGCCCTCGCCTGCCCCGGCGCACCCGCCGCCGTCCCGCTCCGCCGGTGGCCTTAATCCCGGGGGTGGGAGTTCTGCCGCCCGGGCGCGGACGAGGCCTCTCCGCCGGCTGCCGCGTGCTCCGCCGGGCCTCGGGGAGAAAGGCCGGGCCTTGGGTCCCAGGATTGGCTGCAGTCACCATCGGGACGCTGGCTGGGGTGTCGCCGGCTGTGCCGACTTTGGCCCCGCTCGCTCGTCTTGGTGCTCCTCTAGCCGGCTCACCCTAGCCCGGCTGATCGCCGCCGCCGGGGGTAGTCGGCTCCCCCGCGATCTCCCGGCGCTCCCCATTTTGACCCTTCATCGCTTTCTTTGGTTCCTCAAGACTGTGCTGCTCGATGTCCCCCCGGCACCCCGCCTCGCCTCGCCTCCCCCCCCTCGCCGGCCGTCGGACACCTCGCTCGCGCCGGCGGCGGCTGTGGATGCCCTAGCCGGGTGCGTGGTTCTCGTCCCTGGGCTGGGCCGCCTGTTTCTGGGCCTGCGGCCTGGAGCAGGCCTGCTCCCCTCCCCGCCCCGGCTGTCTGGCCCGCCGGACCTGTCTGGGCCGGCTGAACCGCCTCACTCCACTAGGGGCCCAGCGCTGGACTCGGCCCACCCCAGCCCCGCCTGGGGGAGGATTTGGCTCCCGAGAGGGTTTCCCCTCCAGCCGCCTCCTCCCCCCCGCCCCGCCCCGCTCGTCGACCGCATCCCCCTGCTCCCTCCTCCCGCACCCGTCGCCCCCTCCATCCCCGCCTCCCGCCGCGGCCCCTCCGCCAATCCCCATGACGCAGGACTGGGGGGGATGGCTCTGGGCGCCCAAAGCGCCCCCTCGAGGAGACCCGCGCGTCCTCCCGCGCCTCGCCGGAAGGCCACCGTCGGGAGGCTGACCTCCGTCGCCAGCTGACCTCCTGGGAGCCCCGGCGTTCCCTGGCGCGCGACGCCCGGCGCTCCCGCTCCCCCGCCCGTGACTCCAGGCACTCTCCTCCGTGCGAATCGCGCCATTCCCCACCCTGCTCCGACCGACATTCCCCGGCGCGCGAAGATGGACGGCGCTCCCCGCAGCGGGATGTGGACAGGCGCTCTCCCGTTCGGGAGAGTCGCCGCGACCGCCCCCGCTCCCCTTTGCCCATGCGCCGCCGCGGCCGCTCGCCGTCGCCCTCCCGACCGCTTGATGACCCACAAGTATAGGGGATCTATCGTAGTCCTTTCTATAAGTAAGAGTGTCGAACCCAACGAGGAGCAGAAGGAAATGATAAGCGGTTTTCAGTAAGGTTTTCTCTACAAGCACTGAAATAGTAGGTGATAGATAGTTTTGTGATAAGATAAATGGTAACGAGCAAAAAGTAAATAAAGTAAGTAAAGTGCAGCAAGGTGGCCCAATCCTTTATGTAGCAAAGGATAAGCCTGGACAAATTCTAATAATGAAGAAGGAGCTCCCGAGGACACATTGGGAATTATCGTCAAGCTAGTTTTCATCACGTTCGTAAGATTCGCGTTTGGTACTTTGATAATTTGATATGTGGGTGGACCGGCACTTGGGTACTGCCCTAACATGGACAAGCATCCCACTTATGATTAACCCCTATTGCAAGCATCCTCAACTACAAAAAGGAGTGTTAAGGTAAACCTAACCACAACATTAAAAATATGGGTCCATATCAACCCCTAACGAAGCAACGCATAAACTAGGGTTTAAGCTTCTGTCACTCTAGCAACCCATCATCTACTTATTACTTCCCTATGCCTTCCTCTAGGCCCAAATAATGGTGAAGTGTCATGTAGTCGACGTTCACATAACACCACTAGAGGAAAGACAACATACATCTCATCAAAATATCGAACGAATACCAAATTCACATGACTGCTAATAGCAAGACTTCACCCATGTCCTCAAGAACAAACATAACTACTCACAAACCATATTCATGTTCATAATCAGAGGAGTAATAATATGCATAAAGGATCTGAACATATGATCTTCCACCAAGTAAACCAATTAGCATCAACTACATGGAGTAATCAACACTACTAGCAACCCACAGGTACCAATTTGTGGTTTTGATACAAGATTGGATACAAGAGATGAACTAGGGTTTTGAGAGGAGATGGTGCCGGTGAAGATGTTGATGGAGATTGACCCCCTCTCGATGAGAGGATTGTTGGTGATGACGTTGGTGATGATTTCCCCCTCCCAGAGGGAAGTGTCCCCGGCAGAACAGCTCCGCCAGAGCCCTAGATTGATTCCGCCAAGGTTCTGCCTCGTGGCGGCAGAGTTTCGTCCCGTAAGCTTGCCCATGATTTTTTCTAGGAGAAAACCCTTCATATAGCAGAAGATGGATGCCGGAAGCCCACCAGGGGGCCCAGGAGATAGGGGGCCACGCCCTAAAGGGGGGCGCCCTCCTGTCTCCTGGACAGGGTGTGGGCCTCCTGGCCTATTTCTTTCGCCCATAAATTCTTATTAAATCCAAAAAGTTGTTTCGTGGAGTTTCAGGACTTTTGGAGTTGTGCAGAATAGGTTTCCAACGTTTGCTCCTTTTCCAGCCAGAATTCCAGCTGCCGGCATTCCCCCTCTTCATGGTAAACCTTGTAAAATAAGAGAGAATAGCCATAAGTATTGAGATATAATGTGTAATAACAGCCCATAATGCAATAAATATTGATATAAAAGCATGATGCAAAATGGACGTATCAACTCCCCCAAGCTTAGACCTCGCTTGTCCTCAAGCGGAAGCCGAAATCGAAAAATATGTCCACATGTTTAGAGATAGAGGTGTCGATAAAAATAAAATACGGACATGAGGGCATCATGATCATTCTAATAACAACAACATATATAGATTTTGTCATATGATTTCCTATGCTCAAGTAATAAGCAATTCACAATGTCAAGTATGGTTCAAAAACTTCATTGGGAACTAACAAACTATAATCTCAGTCATTGAAGCAATTGCAATTTATCGTAACATCAGAAAGAGTCAATAATAGAGCTTTTCAGCAAGCTCACATACTCAACTATCTCGTAGTCTCCTATAATTGTTAACACTCACGCAATACTTGTGGTTATAGAGTTTCAGCCGGACACTGAGAAAGATAGGGGCTTATTGTGTTGCCTCCCAACGTATTCACCTTTAGGTGATGTCAACAATAATAGCCTATGCCAACTTACATCCAATTGGATATATGTATCATGATCTTTCAAACACGAAGAGCTTGCCAAAGGATAAAAAGAAAAAAGGGAAAGGTGAGGATCACCTTGACTCAAGCATAAAGTAAAAACATAAAGTAAAAGATAGGCCCTTCGCAGAGGGAAGCAGAGGTTGTCATGCGCGTTTAGGGTTGATGCATAAATCTTAGTGCAAAAGAACGTCACTTTATATTGCCCCTTGTATGTGGACCTTTATTATGCAGTCTGTCGCTTTTATTACTTCCACAACAAGTTCGTACAAAGTTTATTTTCTCTGCACTAATAAGTCATACATATTTAGAGAGCAATTTTTATTGCTTGCACCGATGACAACTTACTTGAAGGATCTTACTCAATCCATAGGTAGGTATGGTGGACTCTCATGGCAAAACTGGGTTTAAGGATATTTGGAAGCACAAGTAGTATCTCTACTTGGTGCAAGGAATTTGGCTAGCATGAGGGGGAAAGGCAAGCTCAACATGTTTGGAAGGTCAATGACAATATACTTTAACTGAGATGTCGGAAAACATAAACCATTACGTTGTCTTCCTTGTCCAACATCAACTCTTTTAGCATGTCATACTTAATGAGTGCTTCACAATCATAAAAGATGTCCAAGATAATATATTTATATGTGAACCCCTCTTTCCTTATCACTTCCTATTAATTGCAACGATGACCAAGGCTACGTTCATCAACTCTCAACAATTTTTATGCCTCATACTTTCTATGTGTGAAGTTATCACTATCCATAAGATCAATATGAACTCTTTTGTTCTTTCTACTTTCTCAAGATCATAGCAACATAGCAAAGCCCTTGACTCAACACTAATCTTTATTATAGATAGCACACGGACTCGATTACATAAAGAGATCACAAAGCAAAACTCAAAACTACTTGATATCAAAACTTCAACTAACTAGATCAAGATACTACTAAAAGGATCGAACTAAATAAAGCGGTAAAGATAGGAGTGTGATGGTGATACGATACCGGGGCACCTCCCCCAAGCTTGGCAGTTGCCAAGGGGAGTGCCCATACCCATGTGATTATTTCCTCGGAGGTGATGGAGGTGGTGATGATGACGGTGGATAATCGCACATCGAGCGTAAAAGCTCCTCCAAGTTGCGGATAATGCCCTTGAGCCCAGCAATATGATCCTTCAACAAAATATTCTCCTGTGTGAGATACTTGTTCTGTATGTGGGCTAACTCAATCATCTTGAAAGCTTCAATCTCTGTTGGAGTGAAAAGGTTAGGTAAAGGTTGAGGGATGTCTTCTTCTTTCACCACCGGAGCTTGAACCTCCATGGCCTTCTTGATCCCTTCATCCTTGTTGATCTCTTCTGGTTCCTCTCTTTTCAACTCTATCTTCAATAGCCAAGCATCCTTGTCTTCGTTGTTGGAGGAGGGAGAAGTCATGGTGCTCTAAATCTGCAATAGGAACAGCTTGAAACGAAAATAGAGGATATTTGCGTGATACGTTGGTCAAAACCTTTGGGAGTATATATAATGAATTTTTACCGACCAAAATACGTAACATACAAGAAAACGGAGTCCGGGAGGCACACGAGGTGCCCACGAGACAGGGGGCACGCCCTACATGGGGGGCGCGGCCTCCTCTCTCGTGGGAGCCTCGTGTCCCTTTCAGACTACTTCTTTCTTCCTAAAATTCTTAAATAATCCAAAACTGATAAAAATTGCCATTAGAGTTGTTTTGGAGTCGGTTTACTTACCGTACCACGTACCTAGGCCTTTTTGGAGTCTGGAACGTTCTGGAAAGTGTCCCTTATATATTCCTCAGGGGTTATGGTTTCAATAATATGAGTTTCAACATTGATAGGATTACCTGAAATATAATGTTTAAATCTTTGATCGTTTACCACCCTCGGATTTGTGCCTTCGAAGTTGTTGATTTTTATAGCACCAGAACGATAGACCTCCTCGATAACGTAGGGACCTTCCCATTTTGACAGAAGTTTTCCTGCAAAAAATCATAAACGAGAGTTGAATAATAACACATAATCTCCTACGTTAAACTCACGCTTTTGTATCCTCTTATCATGCCAGCGTTTGACTTTTTCTTTGAAAAGCTTGGCATTCTCATATGCTTGGGTTCTCCATTCATCAAGTGAGCTAATATCAAACAACCTCTTCTCACCGGCAAGTTTGAAGTCATAATTGAGCTCTTTAATAGCCCAATATGCTTTATGTTCAAGTTCAAGAGGTAAATGACATGCTTTTCCATAAACCATCTTATATGGAGACATACCCATAGGATTTTTGTATGCAGTTCTATAGGCCCATAATGCATCATCAAGTTTTTTGGACCAATTCTTTCTAGATCTATTCACAGTCTTTTGCAAAATTAATTTGAGCTCTCTATTGCTCAACTCTACTTGACCACTAGACTGCGGGTGATAAGGAGATGCGATTCTATGATTGACATCATACTTAGCAAGCATCTTACGGAAAGCACCATGAATAAAGTGTGAACCACCATCAGTCATAAGATATCTAGGGACTCCAAACCTCGGAAAAATAACTTCTTTAAGCATTTTAATAGAAGTGTTATGATCAGCACTACTAGTTGGAATAGCTTCTACCCACTTAGTAACGTAATCAACAGCAACTAAAATATGTGTATAACCATTGGAGGCAGGAAAAGGTCCCATATAATCAAAGCCCCAAACATCAAACGGTTCAATAACAAGAGAATAATTCATAGGCATTTCTTGACGTCTACTAATGTTACCTATTCTTTGACATTCATCACAAGATAAGACAAACTTACGAGCATCTTTGAAGAGAGTAGGCCAATAAAAACCAGATTGTAGTACCTTGTGTGCAGTTCTATCTCCAGCGTGGTGTCCTCCATAGGATTCAGAGTGACACTTGCGTAGGATTTGTTCCTGTTCATGCTCAGGCACACAACGTCTAATAATACCATCTACTCCTTCTTTATAAAGGTGTGGATCATCCCAGAAGTAATGTCTTAAATCATAAAAGAACTTTTTCTTTTGCTGGTATGTGAAACTAGGCGGTATATATTTAGCAACAATGTAATTAGCATAATCAGCATACCAAGGAGCAGTACGAGAAGCATTGACGACCGCTAATTGTTCATCAGGAAAGCTATCATTAATAGGCAGTGGGTCATCAAGAACATTCTCTAACCTAGACAAGTTGTCTGCAACGGGGTTCTCAGCTCCCTTTCTATCAATAATATGCAAGTCAAATTCTTGGAGCAAGAGAACCCATCTAATGAGTCTAGGCTTAGCATCTTTCTTTTCCATAAGATATTTAATAGCAGCATGATCAGTGTGAATAGTAACTTTGGAATCAACAATATAAGGTCTAAACTTATCACATGCAAACACAACTGCTAAGAACTCTTTTTCAGTAGTAGCATAATTTCTCTGGGCAGTATCAAGAGTCTTACTAGCATACTGGATAACATTCAATTTCTTATCGACTCTTTGCCCTAAAACAGCACCTACAGCATAATCACTAGCATCGCACATAATTTCAAAAGGTAAATTCCAATCAGGTGGCTGAACAATAGGTGCAGTGATCAAAGCTTTCTTAAGTGTTTCAAATGCTTCTACACAATCATCATCAAAGACAAAAGGAATATCTTTTTGCAATAAATTAGTCAGAGGCCTAGAGATTTTAGAAAAGTCCTTAATGAACCTCCTATAAAAGCCGCATGACCAAGGAAACTTCTTATACCTTTTATGTCCTTGGGACATGGCATCTTTTCAATAGCATCAACTTTGGCTTTATCAACTTCAATACCTCTCTCGGAGATCTTGTGCCCCAAGACAATGCCTTCATTAACCATAAAGTGACACTTTTCCCAATTCAGGACGAGACTAGTGTCTTCGCATCTCTGCAAAACTCGATCAAGGTTGCTCAAACAATCATCAAAAGAGGATCCATAGACGGAGAAGTCATCCATGAATACCTCACAAATCTTTTCACAAAAATCAGAAAATATAGCCATCATGCATCTTTGAAAGGTAGCAGGTGCATTACATAAACCAAAAGGCATACGTCTATAAGCAAAAGTACCAAAAGGGCAAGTAAAAGTAGTTTTAGATTGATCCTTCGCGGACACAGGTATTTGAGAGAAGCCAGAATAACCATCTAGAAAGCAAAAATGTGTGTGTTTGGATAGCCTTTCTAGCATTTGATCAATAAAAGGTAAAGGGTAATGATCTTTCTTAGTAGCTTTATTTAACTTACGAAAATCAATTACCATCCTATAGCCTGTAATAATTCTTTGCGGGATCAATTCATATTTATCATTAGGAACAACGGTAATTCCTCCCTTTTTAGGGACACAATGAACAGGGCTTACCCATTCACTATCAGCAACGGGATAAATAATACCTGCCTCAAGGAGCTTTAGTATCTCCTTTCTTACCACTTCCTTCATTTTGGGATTTAATCGTCTTTGAGGGTCTCTAACTGGTTTGGCATCTTTCTCCACTGAAATTTTGTGTTGACATAATGTGGGACTAATGCCCTTAAGATCATCCAGAGTATATCCAATAGCAGCTCGGTGCTTCTTCAGAGTTTTCAATAATCTTTCTTCTTCTTTCTCTGAAAGGTTAGCACTAATAATAACAGGATATATTTCTTTTTCATCAAGATAAGCATACTTAAGATTATCAGGTAATGGTTTGAGTTCAAACACGGGATCACCCTTGGGTGGAGGGGGATCCCCAAGAATTTCAACGGGAAGGTTATGTTTCAGCATAGGTTCCTGTTTAAGGAACACTTCATCTATTTCTTCCCTTTCCTTCATAAACATATCGTTTTCATGGTCTAGCAAATATTGTTCTAACGGATCAGTTGGAGGAACAGCAATGGAAGCAAGACCAATAATTTCATCCTTACTAGTGGTTCCCTTTCACGAGGTTGTCTACTAAACTTAGCGAAATTAAACTCATGAGACATACCATCTATGCCAACAGTGACAATATTCTTTTCACAATTAATCTTAGCACTAGCAGTATTCAAGAAGGGTCTACCAAAAATAATGGGACAAAAATCATCTTGTGGGGAACCAAGAACAAGAAAATCAGCAGGGTATTTAATCTTCCCACACAAGACTTCAACATCTCTAACAATCCCAATAGGTTTAATGGTGTCCCTATTAGCAAGCTTAATAGTAACATCAATGTCTTCTAATTCAACAGGTGCAATATCGTGCATAATTTCTTTATAAAGGTCATAAGGTATCGCACTAGCACTAGCACCCATATCAGATAAACCCTGATAACAATGATCTCCTATTTTAACAGAAATAACAGGCGTGCCTACAACAGGTCCACATGTCTTAGTATCAGGTCTAGCAACATTAGCAGTTTCACCCAAGAAAGAGATAACATGCCCATCTAAATCCTCTTCCAAGAGATCTTTAACCATAGCAATACTAGGTTCAACATTAATTTGCTCAGGAGGTGTATAAGTCCTAGTATTACTCTTATGAACAAAAGTCGAAGCTTTAACATGATCTTTTATCCTAACAGGAAAAGGAGGGTTTTCAACATAAGCAGTGGGAATAATAGGATCACTATATGTAATAGTCTTCTCTTCGACTGTAATAGGTGCTACTACTTTCACTTCAACAGGAGGATTATATTTAAACCACTTCTCTTTAGGGAGATCAACGTGAGTAGCAAAAGTTTCACAAAAAGTAGTTACTATCTCAGAGTCAAGTCCATACTTAGAGCTAAATCCACGGAAAGCATCGGTCTCCATAAAAGATTTAACACAATCAAACTTAGGTGTCATACCTGACTCTTTACCATCGTCGGAACCCCAATCTTCAGAGTTGCGTTTAATTCTTTCCAATAAGTCCCATTTGAAATCAATAGTCTTCAGCATATAGGAACCAGCACAAGAAGTATCGAGCAAGTTGCGATTATCAAGAGAAAGCCGAGCATAAAAATTCTGAATAATCATTTCCTGAGAGAGCTCATGATTGGGGCATGAATATAACATTGACTTAAGCCTCCCCCAAGCTTGAGCGATGCTTTCTCCTTCGCGAGGCCAGAAATTATATATGTAATTCTGATCACGATGAACAAGATGCATAGGATAGAACTTCTGGTGAAATTCCAACTTCAATCGCTTATAATTCCAAGATCTCGTATCATCACATAGCCTATACCATGTCATTGCATCTCCCTTAAAAGATAAAGGGAAGACCTTCCTTTTGACAACATCATAGGGAATACATGCAAGCTTAAATAATCCACAAACTTCATCCACAAAGATAAGGTGTAAATCGGGATGCAACGTTCCGTCTCTTGCAAAAGGATTAGCTAGCTGTTTTTCTATCATACCCGAAGGAATCTCAAAGTGAATATTTTCATAAAGTTCAGTAGGTTGAGGAGAATCTCTTTGCTCTTCTGGTTGGGGTGAAGATACCCCAAACAAGCCCCTCAAAGGATTAGTTTCCATAGTGACAAGTAACAGAAAATTTCAGCACACTATATAAATGTTTCCTTACCAAGTTCCACTCACCAAAAGCGCTACGCTCCCCGGCAACGGCGCCAGAAAAGAGTCTTGATGACCCACAAGTATAGGGGATCTATCGTAGTCCTTTCGATAAGTAAGAGTGTCGAAGCCAACAAGGAGCAAAAGGAAATAAAGTAAATAAAGTAAATAAAGTGCAGCAAGGTGGCCCAATCCTTTATGTGGCAAAGGATAAGCCTGGACAAATTCTAATAATGAAGAAGGAGCGCCCGAGGACACATTGAGAATTATCATCAAGCTAGTTTTCATCATGTTCGTAAGATTCGCGTTCGGTACTTTGATAATTTGATATGTGGGTGGACCGACACTTAGGTACTACCCTAACATGGACAAGCATCCCACTTATCATTAACCCCTATTGCAAGCATCCGCAACTACAAAAAGGAGTATTAAGGTAAACCTAACCATAGCATTAAACATATGGGTCCATATCAACCCCTAACGAAGCAACGCATAAACTAGGGTTTAAGCTTTTGTCACTCTAGCAACCCATAATCTACTTATTACTTCCCTATGCCTTCCTCTAGGCCCAAATAATGGTGAAGTGTCATGTAGTCGACGTTCACATAACACCACTAGAGGAAAGACAACATACATCTCATCAAAATATCAAACAAATACCAAATTCACATGACTACTAATAGCAAGACTTCACCCATGTCCTCAGGAACAAACATAACTACTCACAAAGAATATTCATGTTCATAATCAGAGGAGTAATAATATGCATAAAGGATCTGAACATATGATCTTCCACCAAGTAAACCAATTAGCATCAACTACAAGGAGTTATCAACACTACTAGCAACCCACAGGTACCAATTTGTGGTTTTGATACAAGATTGGATATAAGAGATGAACTAGGGTTTTGAGAGGAGATGGTGCTGGTGAAGATGTTGATGGAGATTGACCCCCTCTCGATGAGAGGATCATTGGTGATGACGTTCTTGATGATTTCCCACTCCTGGAGGGAAGTGTCCCCGGCAGAACAGATCCGCCAGAGCCCTAGATTGATTCCGCCAAGGTTCCGCCTCGTGGCGGCGGAGTTTCATCTCGTAAGCTTGCCCACGATTTTTTCCAAGACAAAACCCTTCATATAGCAGAAGATGGATGCCGGAAGCCCACCAGGGGGCCCAGGAGATAGGGGTCGCGCCCTACAGGGGGGCGCGCCCTCCTGTCTCCTAGACAGGGTGTGGGCCCCCTGGCCTATTTCTTTCACCCATAAATTCTTATTAAATCCAAAAAGTTGTTTCGTGGAGTTTCAGGACTTTTGGAGTTGTGCAGAATAGGTTTCCAACATTTGCTCCTTTTCCAGCCAGAATTCCAACTGCCGTCATTCCCCCTCTTCATGGTAAACCTTGTAAAATAAGAGAGAATAGCCATAACTATTGAGGTATAATGTGTAATAACAGGCCATAATGCAACAAATATTGATATAAAAGCATGATGCAAAATGGACGTATCACCGCTCCCCGTTAGCACCGAGGCAGCCCCTCCGCGCCCCTACCAGCCCCCCCCCCCCCAACCAACCAAGCTTGCCTCCTGGCAATGGGGGCGCCGGGGCTCGGGGTCGCCAAGGTGCCAAGAAAAAGAAGCGGAAGGGCCCCGGTTGCCCGCTCAACCCCGCGGCCCCGAATCCCGCATCCTCGGCCGTGGTCGTTTCCGGGGCCCCCCGCGATCCCCCGCCGTGCTTCTACTGTTGCATTGCCGGCCACTACCAGATCGAGTGCCCAAACCCGCCGATGTGCTACCTCTGCAAGGACTCGGGACACCCCACGGCCCTCTGCCCGGACCGCCCGGTGTCGGAGGAGCTCATGATGTACGGACATGACATTGAGGGTCTCGGCTTCTTCCACATCGAGGTCGAGAACGTCCCTCCCCCATCTTCGTCACTCCTTGCGGTCGTGACCATTGCGGGGGCGGGGGTTGCCTCACCGGAGATGGTCGAGGCCTAGGTCAACAACCTGTACCGCCGTGTCTGGGACTGGCAGGTGACTCCGACCTCGGACAGCTCCTTCACCGTGGTCTTCCCCGACACCCTTAGCCTGGGCCTCTACACCCGTAGCAACGACATCACCCTCGCCCTCAACAAGCTCGTCGTCAACATCTCTGAGCCCCTGATGGACCCCAAGGCTGTGGCGATGCTGGATACTGCTTGGATCCTCATCGCCGGCCTCCCCGACATTGCTCGCTTTGAGAAGGTGATCCGCAGTATGTCCAAGCTCCTAGGCAAGGTGGTGGTGGTGGAAGAGCTCTCTCTCTGCAAGGAGGAGGAGGTCCGTGTCAAAGTCAAATGCCTGGACTCCTTCACCCTCCGTGCCACCGTTCGGGTCTTCTTCAACAACCAGGGTTTCGACCTCAAGATCTACCCCGAGGCTCCCAACCACATCGGCCGCCTCCGACACTTCACTGAAGGCCACTTTGGGCGGGGAAGTGTGGACCACCGCGACGACTCCCACTACCGCCGTCCGCGCCCCTCCCACCACGAGGACCCGGAGGACGACGATGAGCACTCTGGCCGCAGCCACTCCACCTCGCGCGACCCTTCGGACCCACCCTCCGGGGCACGGGCATTCGGGAGCGGGCCGGTTGCGGGGGTTGGCCTTCGCCGAGGCTGCCCCCGCCGCGCTGCCCGTCTCGTCCCCCTCCTCTTCGACCGAGCTCAGCGACATCTCCAGCGTCAGTCTCCTCCTCCTCCCGACATCTTCGCCGCGCTTGCCGTGCCTCTCCATCGAGGCTGCCCGGCCATCTCCACCCCCGACGGTGGCCTCTCCGCTGCCGTCGGGCTCGCAGGCGTTGGACCCCGCCCCCCTTGGGTCCGCCCCGGCTGACCCTTCTGGGGAGGTTCCTCCGTCACCCTCCACCTCTCCACCGTCTTCCGCTCCTACCCCGGTGGCCGACTTCCGCCCTCTCCCGACATGCCGGGGTCTGGTGCCCAGCTGGCGCCACCGGCTCCGGCGTCCCCGCCGCGCCTACTCCTGGTGGCCTCCGCTGATGTGGCCACCCCTGTCGCCTCCCACCTGCCTCGGTCGGTTCCGCACGTTCGCCGGGCCCGGGCCTCGTCGACTCCGGTGACTACATCCCGCTGCAGTGCCTGACTCGACGCGGACCGCCCGGCCGGCCTCCCGGTTCCGTCCATCTCTGAGCGGGCTGCGATCCGGGCTGTGGCCTGGAACCTCGAGACAGGTGCATCCGACACCCCCTCCAGTTCTTCCAACTATTCGTTTTCTGCGCTTGAAGCGATCCCGCTAGGCCGCCTCGCCAAGGTGGCCCTAGATTTGGCTATAGTTTTCAGGGGGGAAGTGGGTCCCCCCTTAGAGCAGATTGTGGCTATCCAGGCTCGCGTGATCCTTGGCGGGAAACTCGCCGAAACCCAGGCCCGCCTCCTCCGCACCCCGGCACCCCAGCCCCCTTCTGGGCTGCCTGTCGGGGAAGTCCGTGGTCGCACACATTCTCACACGGCCGCTCTCAGAGCTCATAGCGCATCCATCATACTGGGGTCAAGCAGCCCCTCTATGGCGATTTAGATGCGCTCCCTCTTATGGAACATCCGCGGATTCGGCCATGACGGCCGCTGTCGCCAGCTAGTTGAGTACATCCATGACGAGCACATAGACATCATGTCCATCCAAGAAACCATGCGCACGGAGTTCTGCCTTCCCGAGCTGGACGGCCTTACCTCCCACCTGTTTGTCTGGCATTGGCTCCCTTCTAGTGGGAACAATGGCCATTCGGGGGGCATCCTGTTAGGCGTTAAGGGTGCCACCTTTGAGGTGGGCGGTATGGACCAGGGCGAGTTCTTTGTTAGTATGGAGATCTTCGAGCGGGCTCTCAATTTTAAGTGGGAGGTCATCATCGTCTATGGACCGGCGGACCACCGCCGCTCCCCGACCTACCTCGCTGAGCTGCAACAGAAGATCTCCAGCTCCTCCCTCCCTGTGGTTGTCGGAGGTGATTTCAACCTCATCCGCTCGCCGGATGAGAAGAATAACGACAGGGTGAACCGTCCCCGGATGCAGATGTTTAATGACTGCATTGCGGAGCTCGGCCTCCGTGAGCTTGAGAAAACGGGGGCCCGGTCACCTGGACCAACCGCCAGGTGAACCAGACGCAGTCCGTTCTAGACCGCGTCCTAGTCTCTCCGGATTGGGAGCTTAGATGCCTCCTGGCCTCTCTGCAGGCCATCACCCGTATCGGGTCCGACCACGTCCCCCTCCTCCTCTCCACCGCTGACGAACACCCCCCGCCCCCCCAGTTCCGGTTTGAGCTCTTCTGGCTCAACCAGGCCGGGTTCCGCGAGGCCGTTGCGGCCAGTGGACCGCCGCGCGTGCCACTCCGCACCGTGCCATGTCCGCCGTGGACTCTTGGCAGTTTTAGGCCAAGCTTTCCCGCCAATTTATGAAGGGCTGGGGCGCGAACCTTGGGTGTGATCTACCTGAGTGCAAGAAGGCCCTCTTGGATGCCATCCAGGCCTTGGATGCTCGCGCTGACTCGTCCGAGATCTCTCCTGACGAGTGAATGCTGAGATATGATCTCGAGGACCAACTTTCGGTCATCTATTCTGACGAAGAGGCTTACTGGCAGTTGTGCGGCACCCAACAGTGGGTGCTTCGGGGAGACGCCAACACGGCTTATTTCTAGGTGATCGCCAATGGCCAGCGTCGCCGAAATTCCATCCACTCTCTGTGGGCCGGCGATGCTCAGCTCACTCGCCCCTCGGACATCCGAGTGCATGTCGACAGCTTCTATAAAGCACTCTTTTCCCCCACCCCTCGAGGTGGGGCTGCGCTGGCCCCTGACACCTGGTCGGGTGCACAACTAGTTTCCGCCGAGGCCAACGCGGCCTTGGTTGCTCCCTTCTCGGAGGATGAAGTCCTAGCGGCAATCAAGTGCATGAACCCCTCCTCGGCTCCGGGTCCTGATGGCTTGTTGGTCTCGTTCTTCAAAACGTTCTGGCAAACTGTCAAACCTGAGGTCATGGCCCTCTTCGACGAATTCTTCACTGGGACTATGGACCTTGGGCGGCTGAACTATGGGATCATTACCCTCATCCCTAAGGTTCCGGGCGCCTCCAACATTCGCCAATTCCGCTCGATCACGGTGATCAACGTGATCTTCAGGATATTGGCTAAAGTGTACACCAATAGGGTGACCCTTCTTGCGGACTTTGTCACCCACCCCAACCAAGCAGCCTTCATCCAAGACCGATTTATTTTGGATGGGGTGCTGGTCTTTCACGAGATCATTCACAAAGTCTGCTCCAAACACCACCGCGCGGTCTTCCTGAAGCTAGACTTCCACAAAGCCTACAACACTGTTCAGGAAGTCCTCAAGCATAACGGCCCGGGCGATGGGAGTTGTCCCATCTGTGGCACGATCGAGGATGCTAAACACATCTTCTTATCGTGCTCCACTTCCCAGTTCATGTGAGCCTGCTTCCGTGAAACGGTCGGTGGCCAGTGGTGCAATACCAACTTCCCCGACCTCCTTGCGGAGCTGACCGCCTCCCCTCCCTGCTACCGCCATATTAGATGGTTGTGCGTTGGGATCCTCGCCTGGATGCTTTGGAACATTTGCAATAAGCTTGTCATTCAGAAGGTCCCTCTTCAACGTGCAAATGACGCTATCTTCAAAATGTGTGGCTACTTGCAGCTTTGGCGGCCGCTTAGCCGCCCCCAGGACCGGGACATCATCACCAACCTCCTCGCTGATCTTCGCTCGATGGCACTCCGCGTGGCTCCCCCGCTTTCGCCCCCTCCGCCTGAGCCCGACTAGGCTGCTGGACTCCTTTGTGCCTTGCGCCTTCTGTGCGGCGTGCGCTGTGGTGAGTGCGTTTTGGGCTTGTTGTGCTGTGCCCGCAGCTCGGACGCTCGTGTCTGTTTGTATGCTTGTGAACCTCTGTGTGTGTGTGTGTTTGTGTGTGAACTTGTGTGGAACCTTGTGGGATGCTTGATGTGGGCGGTTGCTTTATAATATAAAGCAGGGCGTAAGCCTTTTTTGGTAAGGCACATACATAAATACAAGTTCAATATGTGATCTGATCAAATACAGATACCCTACCTGATACTTTGGATCAGACCAGTGTTTAACAAGAGTTGTCCATTCATCATCTGTAATATATACCACTTGAGATGTTTGGGCGATTTCATTATTAGCCTTGCCTTCAAAGTGAGTTTTTCTAAGGTGATACCGATACTATTGCAGAGCAGACTGAAAAAACATGAGTGCATGCTTGTTTAGTTGCATCATCTTTCGGATCCAACTTGAACATCATCTGTTAAAGAAAGAATGTGAGTCTTATTAGGAAGAAGCTAGAAAATTATGGGACGGAGCAAGACAATATTACAAATTGCGATGAATAACATTACTTACAGATAAATGGTCAAGAAAGGTATTAAACTCGGTATCGTCTTTCTCATTCATGTACTGGATCCACGTTGGGAGGATACATGCATGACACCTAACAGCAACGGTTACCTCTGATACTAACTTGGTTGACTCTGTAGCATCAAGTGGCCTTTTTAAACCTGCCCCAAAATGGATCTCCATTCTTCCTCCTTTAGATTTTCTTAATCAGTCAAGAATTATCCCTGATGTTTGTTTTCTCTTGCACCGTAGTGCTAGTTCAACAATGAATATGGAAATTGTTAGTGCACATCAAACTGTGAGAGTACATATGAAGGATCATGCAACTGCAACTTGACTTGGTCAAGTACCGTCTTAGTGTTGATGCTCATGAGGTTCATCTGATCTTGCCAAGTCTTGTTGTGTCAGCAGTGCTTCGGAAGTAGTGTTAGATGTGAAGGCAGCTTGGGAACTGGCCAGTTGCGGAGCAAACGAAGGAGTAACTCTTTGAGATGCTGGTACAGTTGAAGCGGATGCTGCAGCTAGTGGAGCAGGTGATACTGTGTTTGTAGATTTAGCCGGTGGACTTGGACCTTCTACTGCACTATAAGGACCAGCAGAATCTCGAGGGCATATCCTTTTCCGTTGCACCCAACGAGTAACACCATTCCCTACTATATTCTTTTCCTCGCTCTTTTTCGAATTTGCCATGTCAAGCCGTACCCACAACACAAAAGAATAAAATTGCTCTTCAGTACTCACTGATGCATGATATAGACAAGTAATACTTTGATGTAAGACAACCGTATGAGGATGGAATATGTAAGAAAAATAGGACGACATGACATATTCACAACTACGATGTGTAAACTAAGCAGAAGGATTTTCAAGATAATAGAAGTAATGCAAGCTAGACACCATATGAAAGATGCAACCAATATCGCTCTACCAAGTTAAAAGTGTCTTGTCATAAGTGGCATTTCGAAAAGTTAGAAGCAGTACAACGTGGAAATCAATACAAGATGCAACCACTATCAAACTGCCATGTTAAAAGTGTCTAATCATGAGTGACTGATGCGGGATACATAACAGTAGTACTTTGACGTAAAGATGGTATGATAGATAGATGCAGTGTATTGTAGACACAGAAAGGCATGGCATATGCACATGTATAATGTATAAACTTAGCAGGTGTAATTTAATCAAAATAGAAGAAATACAGGCTAGACAACATATGCAACATGAAACCAATTATCACACTGTCAACTTAGAGCAAGCACCTGCGATGGTGGAGTATGGGAGATGAACTCATTATGTAGACTTGAGACTTCAACTGCTTAAGCAGTAGCAGTGGCAAATCTAGAGAGTCTCTGCTTGCTCGGTCCGGAGGACCACCAACATCCCCTAACTTAATCTTTTCCTTCCTCTTTTCTGATATTGTCTTATGAAGTCAAAACCACAAGAAGATGAATAAGATTAGCTCTGCATAACTGGCTGATGCATGATATAGGCGAACACTACTTTGATATAAGGCAAGCGCATGATAGGAGGATGGAATATATACAAAAAAGACAACAATGCATATTCACACGTACGACAGGAGGATGGAATATGTATGAAAAATAGTAAGCAGAAGGCATTTCAACAAAATTAGAAGAAATACCATATGAACATGCAACCAATATCACTATCAGGTAAAAAGTGTCTCGTCGTAAGTGTCATTTCAAGAAATTTTAAGCAGTACAAGCTAGAAGACAATGCAAGATGCAACCTACATCACACTCCCAAGTTAAATGTGTCTTATGGGTAAGTGATTGTTGCAAGTATAAGTTGTAAGCTACATAGATGCAATTCAACAAAATTAGAAGCAATACAAACTAGACATCATACGGTACACGCAACCACATATAACAGTTCCAAGTTAAATCAATCACCTGTGATGGTGGAGTAGGGAGATGTGCTCATCATCTACACAAGTACGTTGACTGTCCAGCCTTGTGTTGTCTTGTGAATCTTGTTGGGAGGATGGCGGAGTAGAATCTGTAGAGACCCGCTGTTTGAGTTGCTCTGAAGGACCACCATCATCCACTGCCTTACTAATTTCCTTCAGCTGTATTGATTTTGCATGGTGAAGTCAAACCGACAAGAAAAAGGAATAAAATTCACTCTTCAGAACTCATTCATGCATGATACGGACGAACACTACTCGGATGAAAGGCAAACACATGATATGAGGATGGAATATGTATGAAAAACAGGACGGCATGACATATTCACACCTATGATGTGGTAACTAAGCAGAAGGCATTTCAATAAATTGGAAGCACAACAAGCTAGACACCATATGAAAGATGCAACCAATATCACTCTGCTAAGTTCAAACTGTCTGGCGTTTTAACAAATTTAAAGCAGTACATGCTAGAAATCATATGCAAGACACAACCAATATCACAGTGGCGACTTAAAGGCTCCTTATCATTAGTGACTGATGCAGGATATGCAAGAACAGTAGTCTGATGTAAGAACATGGTGTGATCAGATATAGTATGTTCTAGAAACAAGAACATGTGTCATATTCACATGCATTATGTGTAAAGTAAGCAGATGCAATTTGACAAAGTTAGAAGCAATACAAGCTAGACATCATACGCAACATGCAACCACATATAATAGTGCCAAGTTAGAGTAAACACCTGTGATGGTGGTGTTGGGGAGATGTGCTCATCATCTACACAACTACGTTGACTATCTAGCCTTGCGTTGTCTTGTGAATCTTGTTGGGAGGATGGCGGAGTAGAATTTGTAGATACCCTCCGTTTCAGTTGCTCGGAAGGACCACCATCATCCAATGCATTACCAATTTCCTTCCACTTTATTGATTTTGCATTGTGAGGTCAAACCGACAAGAAAAAGGAATAAAATTTGCTCTTCAGAACTCATTCATGCATGACACTGACGAACACTACTCTGATGAAAGGCAAAGTCATGATACGAGGATGGAATATGTACAAAAAACTGGACGGCTTGACATATTCACACCTATGATGTGGTGACTAAGCAGAAGGCACTTCAACAAATTGGAAGCACTGCAAGCTAGACACCATATGGAAGGTGCAATGAATATCACTCTTCCAAGTTAAAACTGTCTCGTCATAGGTGGCGTTCATCAAACTAGAAGCACTACCTGCTAGATATCATATTCAATACGCAAACCAATATCACACTGCTAACTTAAAGGTGTCGCATCATAAGTGACTGATGCAGGCTACACAAGAAGAGTAGTTTCATGTAAGAACATGGTGTGATAGACAGATATAGTATGTACCAAAAACAGGAAGGCGTGTCATATTCACACGTATCATGTGTAGGCTAAATAGATGCAGTTTACACTAATTATAAGCAATACAAGCTAGACACCATAAGCACCATGCAACCAGATATCACACTGCCAAGTTAGAGCAACCACCTTGGATGGTGGAGTAGGGGAGCGGAGACTTGGAACTTGTAATGCACTAGTAGTACGAGGAGAATCTATACAGATGCTCAATTTACGTTGCTGCAGAGGACCACCATCATCGCCTTCCTTACTCTTTTCCTTCCTCTTTTTTGATTTTGCCTTGTCAAGTCAAACCCACAAGAAAAAGGAATAAAATTTGCTCTTCAGAACTCATTGATGCATGATACTGACGAACACTACTTTCATGTAAGGTAGCCGAATGATAGGAGGATGGAATATGTATGAAAAATAGGACATCATGACATATTGAGATGTATGATGTATAAAGTGTAAACTAAGCACAAGGTGTTTGAACTAGTTAGAAGCAATGCAAGCTAGAAACCATATGAAAGATGAAACCAATATCACTCTGCCAAATTAAAAGGGTGGCTTCATAAATGTATTTGACCAAATTAGGAGAAATACATGGCAACATGCTAGAAATAATATGCAATATGCAACGAATAAAGGTGTCTCATCGTAAGTGATTGATGCAGGATACAGAAGAGAGGTAGTTTCATGTAAGAACATGGTTAATAGATAGATGTAGTATGTACCAAAAATAGGAAGGCATGTCATATTCACAGGTACAATGTGTAAACTAAGCAGATGCAATTTACCCTAATTAGAAGCATTACAAGCTAGACACCGTATGCAACATGCAACCACATATCACACTGCGAAGTTAGAGCAAGCACCTGCAATGGTGGTGTAGAGGAATTGCGGTCATCAACTAGAGAGCTACATTGACTATCTTCATTTAGCCTTGTTGTTTCTTAGAATCATGTGGGGAGATGACACGGCACTCTTTAAACGAGTAGCGCGTCTCACAGTAACCCACTGGGGTGACTGTCTCATCATAAGTGATTGATGAGGGATACAAAAGAGCATTAGTTCGATGTAGGAACATGGTTAATAGACATATGTAGTATGTATCAAAAATAGTATGGCATGTCATTATCAAAGGTATAATGTGTAAAGTAAGCAGATGCAATTTCACCAAATTGGAAGCAATACAAGCTAGACACCATATGCAACATGCAACCACATTTGACAGCGCGAAGTTAAGGCAAGCACCTGGGATGGTTGTGTGTGGAAATTGAGATCATCAACTGCAGAGCTACGTTTACTATCTCCATATGCTGACACTGCACCCTTTAGAGTGCTGAAACGCTTAGTGCTTATCTTCGAATTACACAGGAGGGACTTCTGTCTTTTCTTTTGTGTATTCATCAACACTGCATTAGAGTCTGAAATACCCATGCATAAAAAAACAATAGTGTGAGTATGGGTGAAGTGTGTGCACAAGTAGTACAGTGTAAAAGTAGCAGATAGCAGGTCGGTGATAAATAAATGAAGGGAGACATATGATAGCTCTACAACATGCATGGCACACGAAATTACTAGATTCTAGGATTTTGAAATATGAGGAAAGAGATGGCTAGGAAATGCAGATGCTCCTCCAGCACACCAGGTGTGATCCTATGAAAACAAATAGGTCAGTCCAATTTTTCTGTATTGTTTGATGTACAAAGAATGGGCAGATTGCCTTCATCTACCTCCAGCCAGTCAGTGTTGACGATCTTCCTTGACACGCCAGCGACCACCTGCCCAGTCCCCTGCCTCTGCCCTCCCCTTGACCTCACCACACCGCCGTGCTTGGCACCGCTCCCCGGCCATCCCATCAAGCCTCGCCGACCTCCAGATCGGGCGCAAGCAGCTCCTGCATGCCACACCCCTATGATAGACACCGATGCGCTGCTTCCCCGGCAAACAGGCGGACTAGGTGCTCCGTGCGCCTAAGCGGGTCCTGCTTCTTTTAATGGCGAATCAACTGACCTTGAATTGAAATCTAGGCGGGCTACTGACCTCTAGCCAAGGTGAAATAGTAAATGGGAGGAAACCTTGTGCATTTAGTATCACAAAGAAGATGCAGAAAGAAGCACTCAACTAGTTTCTTTCGTGGGATGAATACGGTGTGAGTAGAGACGTAAGATTTGCACGAATAAGGGAAGATGAGTACCTCTTTCTGCTGGTAGTGATGTGTCCTCCTTCTGTTTTGCCAACGATCTTCTTGTGGTTCGCTGGAAACGAGAAGTTATGGAGGACGGTGGAGCCTTGAATGAACCCATGGCCAAGTTGTTGAGTGTGGTGCGGTGGCCGTATATCGGAGGCGGGGAACCAGATCCGAGGCAGCGAACGACGGCGTAGCGGGAACAACTCCAGTGCGGTGGACGGTTGCGACAATGGAGCGGCAGCGGTGAGGCATAGAACGGCATGGTCGAAGTGGTTCTGGTATGATGCACGTTGGCGTCGGCGTCGTGGAGGAAGCTCTACCTCGGCTTCAGCTGCTAAGTCCTTGAGGGTGTTGTGGTTTTGGTTGCGTTGGACGACGACGTCGGGGTACCGGCTCCGGCATGATGGAGGAGGGCGACGGTGGGTTGGGCGCAATGGGGTGGAGGACGGAGGAGGCCGGGGTTTCGCGGCTAGTGGAGAGGGCGTTTTGGCACCCATGGAGTATGAATGGGGAAACGGGGGGAGGGGGAACTAGGGGGGAACAATGTTTCGGTTTGGGACACGCTCGTTTGAAATTTGGGGAAAGTTACAAACTTTTCCCCATCTAAAATTTCGGACATATTGCGGGTTGGGGGTAGGACAGTAATCTCGGGTGTCCCAAAATAGTGAGCGGGATAGATTTCAGCTGAGCGCATGGGTGTTTAGGCACCCATGGCATATGAATGCTTCTCGGAGGCGGTTGAGACTGGCGTCTTGGTGAAGTTACAAACTTACCCCGGTTTAGACCTTCGGACATTGGGCCGATAAGCTACATGGGCTAGAATCAGGATAGTAATTTCCTACCACCAAATATTAGTCTCGCATGGTTTCGGGTGACCAGAGGTTTATTTAGCACATCATTCAATATTTGGGAGCAGAAGCATTAACCTTTTTGGTTCTCTTGAATTGAACTTTCAGGATTTGTGAGACTTCACAAATCTTGACTCTTGAAAATCTAGAACTACAATTATTTTGGAATGGAGGGGGTACATTTGAATATACATTGTACATGAGTATATACTAGAAAATATGCAACTTACCTCAGTTCATGCATGGTTCCAGATATAATCTCCTTGGTTGCACAAAAATAGTTAAACATACGTATGAATATATAGCATGTTTAAACGCACAACAAAGACTGATGGCCCCTTTTAGATCTGATTTACAAATGCCATTATCTCATATTCAAATAGATGAATGCACTTCCTATGAATTCGAATCTTCGAAACCCCCTTTATGTTGAATTCAACATGTATTCTATTTCGTAGCTAGCAATTTGGAATGTATCCATGTAAGTGACAAATGTATAAAGTGCTTCACACTAACAACGTGGAGTGCACTAATTAATGTTTATATATGAATTGCAAAAGCAATGCATTGTCTGTATTTCAAACCGCTCTCACTGTATGGATATGAAATAAACACATGCACATGCTAGATTTCAATAGAGTATGGGTGTCTGATAGACCGATTTTCGTTCATACGCAAATTACAAAATTCATGATCTCATCCAAAAATAATAATGCCATTTATATTTTAATTTAATGTGTAGAACCGCCTTTTACACGTATATGCACTATGCCTCAGCCCGTTCACACACATGTGCTATATCTCTCTCTCTATCTAATGCATAAGTGCACACACTTTATATACATCGTCATTTCTCTCTAACACATACTCACAATCTCTCCCGGGGTGTCGGGGTGTCTCATGCACACACTCTCTATATATCTCCCTCTCTCTTTCTGACTACTATGTACCACTATTTTCACTAATCTCAGTTGGAAAACACTATTTCTCTCACATGCATATACACACACGCACGATCTATACTAGCCCTCTATATGCACATATATGTGCCTACGTGTCTCCCGCATGCACATTGTCTTTAGGCCTCTCTCGCACACATTGCCCCCCCCCCCTCAAGGACACACCTCTCTCTTAGTAGCTGGCGGATACGATTCCATCAGATCATTCGATAGGATATCCCTGACTTTTACGCTAGATGGTAATACGAGGCAAAGTTTTACCCAAGTCCGGGCCCTTGCAGTTGAGGAAAAAGCCTACTCCTGGTACTATATTTTCTGATAGGGGTGTGTACAAAGTACACGTGAATATCAGGCATTGTGCATGTGTATATACTATCAAAGAACTAGCCCCCGGGATTCTATAACATACTCAGGGCCTAGGGTTACAAATCATATATAGTCGGCTTATCATCAGTGGGGATAGAGTCCTCCATGACTCTGGTAGCTTCGTCTTGTATGCCAAGTCCTCCACATGGGTCTTCGTATAACGCGTCTCAGTCCAAGCTATGTAGCACAGGATGGAACCGACCCTTGAGTCCTCACGTTGACCCACCACAACTAGAAATGATGTGCCCACCACACCTCACACGCAATCAGCCACTAAGAAAATAAGCATATACAATAGTACAATGTTATACATGAAAGTTAATTGCATGGTGCATCAAAAAATATTTGTTTTGCATTGTGAATGTTTATATTTTCTCCTAAAATATTAGTCACGGGAAAGAGAAACAAAGGGCATATCTCTCCTTGTCTTCACCAGACACCCGCTCTTTCTACACCACTTTCACGTACGCACACAAACTATCTCTCGGCCCTCTAAAAGTATGCATGCCCCTGACACATTCATGCATGACGGTCACTGTATTTCAAGCAAAAGCACTATACCGTCACTGAACTTCAGAATATGCTCATTACGCTCACAGTATACATTCTCGTGGTGATCATACGGTATCTAGCTCACGATACGTCTCCGTATTTTGTCGATGACACTGACAGACATTGTATTTGATGCGTCCTCGATATTTTGTTGATGAAACTTATAGTCATTTTATTTGAAGCGAAAGCACAATATGGTCATTGGACTTTAGAATAAGCTCATCACGATCACCACATACATTTTGTGGTGCTAACCAACCTGTGGTTGGATGGTTAGGAGGACAGTGGTTTCCCGAGCCCACCAATGCTAAAGTCCTGGTGCTCGCATTTATCTTGGATTAATTTCAGTGTTTTCTAGCGATGTGCGTTTAGTGGGAGGAGACGTTCCCCTCGACTACGAGGCACCTATGGTGACTTCATAAAATCTCAAGATCATATGTTGGCTCACTCTCTCGAAGGTGCTCATAGGGGTAGGGTCTGCATGTGTGTGCTTATAGCTGTGAGTGTTTGTGCGTATATATGAGCGCTTGTGTATATATCGTGTTAAAAAAAGTACATGTCGTGATTATACAGTCACTGGCTCACTCGTACAACTCCATATTTTGTTGATGACACGATCAATTGACAAGTCAAACGTTCCACGTGGCGCAACTAGTGTTGCACCATCGGCGCGCGTAACCGTGGGGCCCACCTGTCAGCGCGTATATGAAAGAAAGAAATGGTAGTTTGAGTCTATACTGTGTTAATAAAATACATTTTATGGTGATCATACGGTCACTGGCTCACCATATACCATTGATGACACGATCAATTGACCAGTCAGACGGTCCACATTCAGCAGCGCATATTACCATAGGGCCCACCCGTCAGTGCGTATATGAAAGACATAATGGTAATAAATTAGTGGTCGGTGGGGATTCGAAGTCGTCAGACCTCTGGTTGGCAGTCGTCGGCGGTGGGAGGGGCGCGGTGATTGGGCGGTGGCGTGGGGATCGCCGGAGAAAAAGCTCGGCGCGGGGGGCCTAGAGGGATGGTCGGGGTGGCGGCGGACCAGCGGTGGGGAGTGGTTTCGGGGCGGGCGGGGCGGGCGAGGCGGCATGGGAGTGCCGCCGGACACGGGCGGCGGGGGCCGGTGGTGGCTAGCAGCTCAGGGGGGTGGAGGTTGAAGATGAACTGCATGCCCTTGATTTTATATCCAACGGCTGGAAAATCGACTGACCAGAGATGAAAAAGTCAGTCGACTGACGTGTAGCCTCACCCCGCATGTACACATGCACACACGCAACACTCGCACGAACACATGCACACCTGCAGGCATGCAACACTGACACGTACACATGCACTCACGAACACACACACGCATGCAGGCGTGCAACACTGACATGTACATATGCACTCACGAACACATGCACGCACGCACACATGCATGCAACACTGAAACGTATATATGCACGCACGCAACACTCGCACGCCTGCATGCACACATCACACGACGCAAGACACACGCTCAACCTATACGTGCATGCACCCTTTGTTAAGGACATGGATTGTTACGGGTATTAATCAATCTCATCTGTGATAAGCAGAACATTGATCTTTGCAGCGGTCTTTATGAATCACAACGTATCGAACGGTCTATCAACGTATATATGAAAATTTTAAAATTCTCTTGCATAATATAGTAGGCTTATCTACATGAAATAGATGACGTCACACTCAGTGAACAATCATCAGTTTATGAAATGTCCGCTTCTGACCGCCCTGTCCCACCAAAAGCTCCTTTGCCATGTGCTGCATGCGTTGGGTCACTGACATGCAGGCCAGGTACCCAAAGAGCCCACACATCAATGGAAGAACAACGCAATGTCATACGTTAGAGTCCAGGGCGCCGCTAGCTGCACGCCCGGCCGAACACGCCTCCTTGCCGCATTCAAATGCCTCCATGAAACCTGTGTGGAAGCCGAGAAACCCACTCTGGACACACGTCCATTCATGACCGAGCCGGCATTAAATGCAACGCCAACCGAGCTCCTCCCTTCCATCGTCTATTTAAACGAGGCCAGATGCCAGCCAAGAATCGCACACCTCTACCGCTCCCTTATCTCCTCCTTCACCATTTTGTTCACTCTTACAATGGCTTATGAAGAGTAGTTATCCGGCATCCAAGCCAGTTGGGTAGCCCTCCGAGCCCGCCGGATATGAGCTATGCAGCTCGCTGATCCACCTCCCTCCCCTCGCCCGATGGAGCCATTGCTGCCCCAAGCCGGCGCGTGGTTCAGCAACTCGCCGCTCCAAGACAGCTCGACGAGGAGCGGCGATCTGCTCCACGCCGGCACGGTGGGGAGCACGGGCGTTGTCGCTGCCGTCCACACCACCGCCTTGTACCGTGCCTCCCATGTTTGCGACCGTGTCTCCCGTTTCTGTGGCCAAGACTCCCATGCCTGCGGCCGTGCCATGCAGGCAGAGACAGAAGCCGGGTGCACGGAGAGCGACGAGTCAGTGGCCAGCGCCTCCACATCCGCTGCCATCATCGAGGAGAAGTAGAACATGGGAGGTCACCGCCGCTTGGGTCCCATGAAGGCCACCGCGGAGCCAACGCCGGCGTACACAACAGGTGTCTTGCTGGATCCTTTTGTTGCAAGGACCTTTGTCGACCCCGCATGGGCTCCACGGAAGCAGAGAAGCCCCCTTCCACCTCCATCTTGGGCATCAACCAATGATGTCAGTTGGACAATTGGGAAGTGAGCCATCCTTTGCGCTGAAGCATATACCTCCGGAGCTCCCGGCAATCCGGTGATCGTGCCGCCGGACATGAGGAAGACAAATGGATCAGCGGGCGACCATTTAGGCTAGGTATTATTGTACCTGTGCTGTTCAGAACTAGCACCGCTTAGTTGATTTGAATGTTATGAAATCCATCATGTTTGTATGAAAATCTGGTATTTTATATGAATTCCATCATTTTTATATGAAATATCACTGTGTTTGCATGATTTTCGTCCGGTTGGTTGAGTTGCTGTCATAATGTGTGCGGCTACGGTTGGATGGCGTAATTTGTGGCTCGGGTGGCATGGTGGGACAAAAAAGCATAGCTTGTGCGAGCTCGTCTCCAACGCGTGCGCTGGAGAATGCATGAGCACCCGAGCTATTCGTCGTTCATCGGTGGAAAAGGCACGGTGGACAAAAGGGTCGCCAATATTTTGGCTACCCCGGGCAAGATCCAAACAGCCCCTCCTAGCACATTCAAATCCCTCGTTCGCCGTGAAATTTTTTCATGTGTTGTTTTCATGGACTAGCAAGATGCCCGTGCATTGCATGGAACATCAAGATGCAATTTTTTACAAAACACCTGTTGTGATTGACCCATGCAGGAGTAATCCCATGTGTAAAAACTAATGATATCTCGAGAATTTTATCGGAAAAAAGGTATCTTGAGAATTTCAATAAAAAAACAATATCTTGAGAAAGATGAGAGATAAGGTGAGGAGGAGTGGGGCGTGGTGGTGACTGGTGGTTGGACTGGGCGGAGGCATGGGGATGGACGGCGCCGGCAGGCGGCAGGCGGCCACTATGCTGGATTGTTCTAGAGACTTCCTTTTTTAATTGCTCAACACTGAGGTTGTGAGAGATAAGGATGAACAAGGCAAGGCCTTATCTGTAAATGTGGAGAGAGTTGCGGGTATCTTTTGTAAAATTGTCATAGTTTGCTTTCTATCCGTCAGATATAGATCGGACGGTCTATATTACAAGATGGCAAGCACACCATCATCACCAACTCAGTTTTTTTATAAGAGTAGAGAGTAGAGACAGAGATATTTTGTTGTGTGAAAACAAATTTAAATATGAACGAATAATCGGTGTCCGCGGTCTTTTGCCGGGAGCCCGGGACACAATTGGATGGCCACATACTAGTAGTAGTGTAGAGTACTACTAGTACTACTAGATAGTGAGTCTTTACTACTGTATCTTTGTACTAATTGCAACACATGCATTTGTTAGCAGTATAATGACCACGTATGGATTTGATGGTAAGGTTTGTGTAAGTTGGATGTCATATTATTGCTCTAACATGCGATCAAAGTTAGCCTCCAAAACACATTTTATACCCTATATGGATTGGGGGAGTACATACATTGCCGAGGTTTCTCTTAATCCTTGCGTGTAACATTTTTATTGAAGCTTGAAATGTGAACATGTGAATGGGAGGGACCACTACAACCCTTCCAAAACAACTGTAGTACTAATGGTATCGTACTCCCTCCGTTCACCATCTCACATGCTCAGTTTTTTCATTTGATAAGAGGCAAACCATGTGGGGCCTACTATACAGGCAAGGCTCTATACACCGGAGATGCTCTGTACGTATTACTTTTGATGTGTCCCGTCAACTCGCAGAACAAGGAGAAGCTTGCTTAGTATGCCGTTTACCCTGCCCACAGGCGCGGTGGCTCGCAGTCGCTGGACGAGGAGAGGCTTGCTTAGAGCAAGTACAGTAAGGCCTAATCAGCAGGCTATAAGGTTTGCCATGTCACTAGAGTCCTTTGTGGAGGAGAGAGGAAGGAAGAGAGAGAGTGGAGTGGGCGCCTCGTGAGCAGTCCGGCTACAACACAAGCCCCGAGAATTTACAGCCCGCATGCACCTATGCATGCTAGCGCTAGGACGACGCTTGGATGTTTCCTCCAATCCCGTGTATCCGTTGCATGCATGATTCGTAATTAAATTTGTAATGAATACAACCTAGCAGCTAGTGTATAGCTAGCTTATTGTATGCCTTGCCTATAAGATCAGCTTTTGGTGACATGGATTTGCTTTAGAGCGGTAGTGGGCGGTGCTATTCACCATGCCCTTACTATGCCTACGCCCGCTCCCTCGCCCATGCGTGGGGTGGCTCGCAGGATGAGGAGAAAATTTTACTACTCTCTCTGTTTACTCCTCATACCTACCTTGGTTAGAGAGATTATCATATTGTTTGAAATATGGCTTTCAGTAGTAGGGGTAGTACAGTGGTACATAGGAGTAGTACAACAACAATTTCCTTGGAGTCCGTGGTGCAGCAAGCTACCCTAGGCTATGTTACTACTCCCTCCTTTCCGGTTTATGGATCAATTTCAAAAACTCTCCAACCAAGGTAGACGGTGAGTGGTGTAATTAATTTCGTAGTTTGCACAAGTAATTAGTATGCTCGTTTTCCTCAAGAAGTTATGTTTACTGATGCATTAATTACAACGAATGCATGCATGACCACTAAATTTCCATGAACTTCTACATGCATTGGTGAGTTTTCTCTTTATACTGCTTGCATCGGGTGATTTAATGCACCTCAAAATCCAAACATGTGATGGTAGTACTAGTAGAATTGAGACTTATAAAACAGAAAAACGAATTTTTTAGATGAGCCCTATAAACAGGAAAGGAGGGAGTAGTAAGTAGTACTACCTCCATAAAGGGTACGTACTCCGTAAAATCAGATTTTCCCAAAACTAAGTCACTCAACTTTTATTTGCTTGCTTCCCTTCCCGCCTCGTTGCCTCGAACAGACTATGCCAAACTCCCCTGCCTACCGTGTAGGAAAAGACCCGCCCTCGCCTTTTTAGTCCGGGTTTGTATCGATGGATCGCGCGAAGCAGCAAAAACCAAGTCGTGTCTTGTACTCCTCCGTTGACGCTCGCTTTCATGAATTATATACTTCCTCTTGCCAACATGTGGGACATATAGCAACCGAGTCGACGTGTCATGAATCAAATAACAGTGCAGAACAGCAGGGGGGACGCACCCTAGTCATAGCGCCCCAGTAGTAGTAATGAGCAATGAGACGCCAAATCACAATGTTGCACCTTCCCAGACGAACGAAGCAACCATTATTTCACACTTTGTTGAATCCGTTTCGCCACCATCTCCTTCAAGAAAACCACGTATTGCTTCTGCCATTGTTCTGCCTCAAGAGGGACGCGCATCGCCTTGGTACATCATGACACGTTGGACCGCATGACAGGCCATGCTCCCCCGCCCACCGCTCGGTAAAATCACCTCATTTTTACTACTTCCTCCGTATCGGTTTACAGGGCATGCACGTCGTTCTAGGTTGAGAATTTAACTGGCTATATAGGTGATGAACAATATATGTTTAGAAACTACATCCGCTTAAGAATCTAATGATATACTTTTTGTGACATAGTAACTCATATTTAGTTAGTCAAATGGACGACCTAGAACTCTGTGCACGCCCTATAAACCGAGACGGAGGGAGTAGTATCTTTTTAGATCATATAGTCGGGATTCACCAAGGAGCAAAACCAAGTGGTAGGCTACTCCTGTCATGTTGGCGTAGCAACTCAAGAAGGGTCAATCCGCACACGAAATGGCGACACACTTAACAGGACCCTTTGGCCGACATGTGGCTCATCCACCATCTTGTTCCACGTGCGATGCACCAAATTACAGTTCGGAGCAGCGGTTGGACTTGGAGGCACCCCGATCGTAGCGCCGTAGTAGTAGTAAATGAGCGATGAGGGGTCAAATCACAAAGCCCCACCTTTCCGCATTAAGTTGGACGGACGAAGCAACCATCATTTCACTTAGGGCGCAAGAGCATAAAGAAAAGAGAAAACCAATGATGTGTGCGGAAGCTACCTAGGGCACCCTAGGGTAGGAGCCTCCACTACAAAACCTTTTTTAATGCGCCTCCACTACATACCCACTTCTCCCTCATCCTCTTGAAGAAAACCAATGATGCGTGCGGCGGTAGGGTTTGTAGGAGTACTACAGCGTGCGGGGCCACGACATAGTAAACGGGAGAGGGGTTGAGTTCGAGTCGACGCCTTAATATGTGTGGGCCGCTTGGTTTTACGAGAACGAGGCAATATTTTGGGTTCGGGGACCAGTGTAGATATATGTTTAAAAAATTGTGGACGTAGGTTCGACCGAAAGGCAATGATGCATGGGCCCTGCATTTTGATATACCCGCGGCCGTGTGAAATTTGCTACTCAAAATAATGCATAAAAGTTCCTCCAAAAACATCTATAACTAATGGGAAGTGAATGTATGCTTAAAATGAAAATTTAATACTCCCTCCGTCTAGGTGTATAAGTCATCTTGGGTTTTTTGCTAGCTAATAGCATTGCATGCAATGAATTAACCACTACATCTCATGTTTGAAAGTCTCAAGCCATTGAAAGCATGCATGATCCACATCTCTTATTTGTTGATATTTCACGAAACAAGAAACGAGGAAGGAGTTAATGTACCGTGCCTAAGTGTTTTGGGATCATTTGGTTTCCGGAAGATGACTTACACACCTAAACGAAGGGAGTACAAAGAGAAAAAATGAGTTGCAGTTAAAAGAATGAAATTTCTAAAAAAAATGTGAATGTGAACTACATATGTGTTGCATGTGACCAACACATACATTGTCAATACAAAATCTAATGCAAGAAATAACGTAGAGTAACATGCACGAATTGATGATGTGGTGCTTGCATGCATAGAGTACAAAAACAATGTGATTTATGACTTGCATGCATGACGTGTTCTTGTGCCATAGTTGCGTGTCCAAGAAAAAAGCTACTAGTGGGTTGTACTAGCTATTTAGGAATAGAAATGTATATATGGAATTTGTAGGGAAAGAGATGACATGTATCTCAGTAGGGACTGGAAAAGAGATGTCATTTGGTTCACATCATAGGAACTTTTCTATTGAATCTAGAGATGACATGTATCTCAATTCCTACGAGGAGGGATTAAAAAAGAGATGTTATTTGGTTCACATCATAGGAACTTTCTATTGAATATACGCTAATGTTTATTTTCCTTTGAAATTGTGTGAGTATAGGAATCCATTCATATGAACCAAGTGGCTCTAAATCTATAAAAATGATATCATGTTTATTTTCCTTTGAAATGTGGAGTATATGAATCTATTCCTATGAACTAATTGGCTCTAAAGGAAAAAAATCCTATAAAAATCATATCATACAGAGTTCCTATGATATTCCTCCACACCAAAGGATGGCTGAAATTGTTGCAGGTCATACGACGGTCTTTATTTGTACACTCCTCCCCCATCTTTATAGTTACCTCTCGAAGATGAATGAAATGATATATACTGGGTATTCTATATGTGCATTTTGGTACACGAAAACTCGATAAAAGTTTGTGAGGTTCAAATTTTCAATAAAGCTATATGCACTGCATTTTGGAATGGAGGGAGGAGCATACGGCAGTTGCTAACACTCACGTGGAAGATTTTATGTGTGGGAGTGGCTGTTCTGTTAAATGACATGGCAAAACTGACACTGTCGGATGCCGATCTAACGGTTCTTACGGCATTCATCAGGAAACGGCTTGTGGCAAACGTTTGTCAGATATGATTTACGGACACATGCATTGCATTGATACGTGCCCCCTCTCTCTCACGCACACATGCACCCTAATGAGTCATGACTCTCCTGAGTCCTCTAGCACCCACCGTATATCTGTAGGTAGACGTCACACACATATGTGCTCTTCACACCCTACCCTCAGAACTTCTAAGAGACAAAAGACGCCAGGCACCTTTTATTTTAACTCACACGTCACACACTTATACTATTACTCTTGTGGTGAACGTTCTTTGGGCATACAATATTGTACTCTCACGAAGAGAAGCGATGCACGCACACACTAGTTCTCTCACAGACTCTCGCGGGTACACGTAGGAGCGCATTTTTTTGAAGCTGGTACAACAAAATCACTCCACTATATATATAAGCAGGAGCCTCAGCGCTTGCTTTACTAGGGTTCCTTTCTTTCACTCTCTCATGCTCTCCAGATCTAAGGAAGACTGGTGGCCACACTCTCTCTCTCTGCTCATGGCTGGTCACAAATCCGGCCGGACCACCTCAACTGGGGCAGGGGTGTAGGTGCATCGTTCACGCTGTCGTCGGCGGCGAGGGAGGAGACCAACGGTTGCCCGTGCGTCCCGATCGGCGGCCGTGTCGTTCTCTCCGAGATAGCGCTGGCTCGGGAGGGCCTTCGACCCCTTCTTCCTCCCTGCGGTATTGTGGACAAGATACGGCCTCCCGACGCCATCTTAGCCACATGCCGACGACCCTCAAGTATATATTCCTTCAAAACATGCCTTGCTCTACTGCCCCAACTCCCCACGTGGTTGCGTGTGGATCTTTTTGTACTTCCGTCGGCTGTTCCAAAGCCACCTGGACTTTTACTATTATTAGAGGTAAAGCTAGTTCATACAGTCGAATCTAAGAGTTGGTTCAAACATGGAACAAAGTGGGAAAGCTGTAGCATGAATCTAGGACTTGGTTATAAGAGGAAATGGGGGAAAGTAGTAGATACTGGCTACCCAACCGGTCTCTTGGTTGAAAAGGCGAAGAAAGCATGGTGGATGGCGAAGGGTGGGGGAAAGTGGAACTGTCTCTTGGTCAAAAAAGGAAAGAAAGTGAGGGTGTTGGGTGACAACACAAATGAGAACGAGCAAGTCTAGATTTCCTATGCTCACATGGAAAAATGTCGTCGGGGAGATAAAAAATGGGACAAATGCAGACATGATGCCCGAGTGTCTGCCGCTCTCAGCAACCACATCTACCTCACCACTTTATGCCTCTACTGTCCCTACGCCCATATCGCTACCGTCAATGTAAAATCACATGAAACATTAAGCAATGCCACCTAATGTCACTATTAAGTAATGGTCTAGTGCCGTCGATAAATTGAAGCAATGCCACCACCATTTTATGAAGTGCTTCCGTCTTGCTTTATTTCCCATGAATTGTGTTTTTGCAATTACACTTAAATCTCACACTGCTAACATTGCTTCATCCCAATGGAACTACACAAATTTGATTGCACATTTACTGACCATGTGCTACTCTCATGATAGTAATATTAATGATTTTTTATGAATGTTAATCAAGTGGCAGTGTTGATGTGATGTGATGCTACTTACTTAAGGGCACTTTCATACTATCAATGTAGTGCCAATTATAGCAGAATAGATGTTGTTGTTAATCATATGCCACTGCAATTAAATGTCACTGTTTAAATAACTGTATTTCATACTTGCGCAAACAGGGATGTCTATCTCCTTATCGTTTCTATCTGCGCAATCAAAATTACACACCTTAGTTTTAGTAGAACTGCATAAAATGAGATGGCTATTCCTAGATGTCATCCTCTAACCACCCGTCTTCCAGGTATTCCTACATTGGTAGTAACTAGGTAGAATGACCAACGCAATCTAAAAGAAGCAGATTCATATGTTTTACTTCTTGATTGTAGTGCAGGGACGAGCAAAAACAACTGCATCCTAGTCCGAAATGCACTTTCTACCAGTTCATCCATGGACCGAGGACTAGCTGGCATGGCTGCACGGAGGTTTTTGGGACAGGTGTACGGACAAGAGGCATTGTAGTCTGCTTATTTCTGCAAATAGCGGTGCTTAAATTTAGTGGAATGCACAAGAATTTCAGATGGTCAGTACACTACATGGTTCAGTTCAGCATTCCAGCTGAGAACACAATTATAATTGGTTATTCTGGAATGAGAGAATCTAACCCTGCATGGTGACAACAAGAAAAAACAGAGTGAACTCCGGGAAATTAAAGCCTGCCTAGGGATGCCCTTTGCTCAGAGAAGCCATGCTTGATTTTTCCTGATTTGTAAACCTTCTCACAACTTTGTCTTTTGTTGTGAACTAGTATATGTTTGTTATGTTCTATGAATCATTGAGATGTATAAAATTGCTTAACTTATGATTTTTAAGTATTTTATGAAGCCAAGTTTAATGTGAGTGTTCCACATGACCGCTGGACTAGCATGCGAACGTTTGGAATTTACGTTGTGGCCTCGGTTAACTGCATGAACCACTGTAACAAGATACATAGTTGCTTATATGTCAGACAACATATTATTGATTGTTAGCTGGTCGATAGCCGACTTTTCTAGCATTGAAGTGAGCTGAGCCAATGTGCTGTGTTTTGCACAACTGCTTACATGTGGGGTAGCACCAACAGTGTTTACAAGTACTTAACCAGCCTTACGTACCCTATGTATATGTTAGCGCATAGTTCTCTAACGAGTACTCTATTTCATGAAACACACATTGCTCGTATGATAAACCGTGACAACTTGTGTCTTACCATGCCATATTCATGAAAAAACTAGTGAGGACGCATCTGTTTCGGCAACAATTAGAATGGTTCTCACATGATTCAAGGGCACACAAAAGTAGCAGCAGTTCCCATAGACAGATTCAAACCGAGTACTAGCCTCAGAGGGCTCAATAATAGGCAAGGTTTGGATAATTAGACACAATCCAAACTACTATTCAACACTAGCTGGGGCAACTATTTCATGCCTCGATCTAATTTGGGATGGACACAAGACGGACCTTGCCATGAACATCATCGCGGATGTACGGCAGCAACTCAATCATGTGAACCTTCCCGAAGATAACCTTGTGTCCTTGCCACTCATAAACTTGTTTGTGGAGGCATGCCACATCATCTTCCTGCGTAAACTTGACAAGAATAGTATGCCTCACAAACGAAGGAGTAGCTTTGAACTTCTTGTGCTTCAGTACACCCTGGACAACATGCCTGACAACAGTGAGGGTGGAATACATCTCGACATTGGTATAAGTGCAAATGGCTTCCAGGATCCAACAGCCTAAGAACTATGTTTTCCCAGTGCATATATTCAGGTCATGCGCCTCATAGCGAGTGACATGTACAACCAGACAATCCTTGTCTGCATCAGGGCTCTAACTGAAACAGAATCAAATTATGAATTACTTTCCAATATAAGAAACACAAGTTATTTAAACCATTATGTAGAGTCAAGAGTATGCATGACAGGGAAGGTAGCATGGCATCGAAGCTAATAAAATTTTGCATTATTTATCACCACATACTTAGATGAAAAACCACAATCGAGATCAACAAAGAAGAAAATCACCTTGGGCTGCTCAGGCGGGGGGGGGGGGGGGGGGGGACACATCCTCGAAGGGGTAAAACTGCTCCTACAGGGCCACGGGGGTTGTAACCTCAAACAGGGCATTGACCATCTCAGTAGTGGCCATGAGCGTATCTGGGGTCGGCTTGGTGGCCGCCTCCATCTTCTTGGAGCTCTCTGTCTCATGGGGATCAGCCTCCCGCGTCTTCTCCAACGTCGGCAAATCTTTGCCTGGTTCTCCTTGGTCCATCATGAAACTAATGAATACTAGGAGACCACTGAAAGGAAAACACAATCTCAATGACAGTGAAACAAAAAAGATAGTGAGAATCGGTTACTGCTCTGCAAAAGTTTTTTTTTCTGAATGAAAATATACCAACATCACAAATCTGCTTACCTTCCCTTCGTTGGGAGAGAAGAACAGTGGCGGATGCTAGTGTTGGTTTTCTTGAAGACGGTGAAGGAGAAGGGGATTCAGCAAAGAGTGAAATGATGGTTGCTTCGTGCGTCAAACTTAGACTACGGGGAGGTGGTGTTTTGTGATACAACGGCTCGTTACTGCCGCACTATGACGGGGTGACTCTCCGCCTGCATACTGCCTTCTAATTTTGTGGATGGAATTTGGGCCCGCGTGCTGCATGGCCTGTATGTTGGTGAACAAAAGTAAAATGACATTGAGTAGAGGGAGACGTTTCGATGACCTTGGAGGAGCCAGAAGCGGTAGTGTATCCACTGTACTAGTAGTAATTGTTTTTCTGGGTAGCTATAGAGTGTCTCCACTGCAATAGTAGTAATTGTTTCTCTGGGCCCAAGACAAAACAGCCCATCCACCCTAGTAAATAATAAAATCAATTCAAAAACCCAGCACACCGCCCCCCAAAAAAACTAGGGTGCTCTTCTTCCTCCCCACACCCACCCACCTCATGTCATCTCGCTCCACTCGTACCCCCAAATCCATAAGAAAGGCTGCATGACCGTGACAGATTTGGATTTTGACATTTGGGACCCACGAGGGAAAAGCCTATCCAAGGTGGTGTCGACTTATTAGCTAGTCAACAAACGATTCTGCCTACCAGCTGTTGGATTGACATCCAACATCAGTCGTGTATCTTCTGTCTCTTGTCTTCTTCCTCCAGCCGCCCAAACCAAACCACCTCATCGGTTCCGCCTGCTCCCGCCTCCCACAGATGGCTGCGCCTCCGTCGCCCTACCGTACCCTCCAACCTTGGTCAATCCCTCCCTCTATTGCCCCACACATCATGTTATTCTCCGGCGACGTCATCCCCAACAATCACCCGCACCCGAACCAGTCAACCCTCATACAGTCATACTCCCCTCTGCCTGCGACTGGACCAGCGCATCTTCCATGGCTTCTGTTCGTTCCATCCGAGGCCTTGCCGTCGTCCTCCGCCCTGGTTCGCTCGCCGTGTTTGGTGCATCGGCCTCTTGCATTGTAAACATCGTCAACAACCGAGAGGAATAAGGAGATGACTGTACGTGGAGAGGATGACAGTAGGGACCCACCAGTGTCATGGCAGTACGCAAGCAAGTGTGAAAGGATCGAGAAGAGGTGTCTAGAGGGGGTGATTAGACCCTCAACAAGTAAAGATAGCAGCTTTTAAGTTTTTCAAGTTGAGGTTGGAAATAAGCACAATTTCAAGCATTCACAATACAATTCAAGCAAGCATGCAAAGAGTATATGAGCAGCAGAAAGTAAAGCATGCAACTTGCAAGAAAGTAAAGGGATGAGATTGGAGTGTGCAAACGTAATTGGAGACACAGAGATTTTTGGCGTGGTTCCGATAGGTGGTGCTATCGTACATCCACGTTGGTGGATACTTCAACCCACGAAGGGTAACGGTTGCGCGAGTCCATGGAGGGCTCCACCCACGAAGGGTCCACGAAGAAGCAACCTTGTCTATCCCACCATGGCCATCGCCCATGAAGTACTTGCCTCACTTGGGTAGATCTTCACGAAGTAGGCGATCTCCTTGCCCTTACAAGCTCCTTGGTTCAACTCCACAATCTTGACGGAGGCTCCCAAGTGACACCAAACCAATCTAGGAGACACCACTCTCCAAAAGGTAATAGATAGTATGTTGATGATGAACTCCTTATTCTTGTGCTTCAAATGATAGTCTCCCCAACACTCAACTCTCTCTCACGGATTTGTCTATGGTGGAAAGATGATTTGAGTGGAAAGCAACTTGGGGAAGGCTAGAGATCAAGATTCTTCTGGTTGGAATGGAATGTCTTGGTCTCAACACATGAGTAGGTGGTTCTCTCTTAGAAAATGAGTAGTGGAAGTGTAGGCACGTTCTGATGGCTCTCCTCACGAATGACGAATGGGTAAATGGGTGGAGGGGTATATATAGCCTCCACACAAAATCTAGCCGTTACACACAGATTCCCAAACTCGGTGGGACCGAATGGTAAAACTCGGTCAGACCGATTCAGGTAAAAATCTGAACATTAGAGTTTTTTGTGGGACTGACAAGGTCAACTCGGTGGGACCGATGTGCAAGGGTTAGGGTAAAACCTCAACTCGATTTGACCGATTACACAAACTCGGTGAGACCGATTTTGGTAGTAAGCATACTAAGTATTGGTCAAGCAAACTCGGTGGGACCAATTACACAAACTCGGTGAGACTGAAATTGTTGCAACAGATCACGGAGAATTTGCAAGCCCATCTCAGTGAGACCGAGAACCTATCAATGAGACCGAACTGATTAGGGTTTGGCAGTGGCTATGTCAAATGAACTCGGTGGCGCCGGATAGATCAAATCGATGGGGCCGAATTTGACTTTTTGGTTTAGGACATATGTGGATATGAGGAAGTGGTTGAGGGTTTTGGAGCATATCACTAAGCACTTTGAGCAAGCAAGCCATTAAGCAACACCTCATACCCTTTTAATAGTATTGGCTTTCCTATGGACTCAATGTGATCTTGGATCACTAAAATGAAAATGTAGAGTCTTGAGCTTTTGCCAATGTTTGTCCTTAGCATCTTGAAGGGGTTCCACATCCTCTTGTCCATGTCCATGCCACTCGAATGTTGAACTTATCTGAAATATACTAGGTAGAAGTATTAGTCCAATAAGAAATATGTTGACATTAATTACCAAAATCACCCAAGGAGCACTTGTGCTTTCAATCTCCCCCTTTTTGGTAATTGATGACAACATACATCAAAGATTTAGATAAAGATATGAAAAATAGCAAGTAAAGCTTTGGAAGGACATGCAACATGCATTAGCTCCCCATACATGTCTGCAGTCATGTGATGATAGATCATAAGAGTATAAGAATGCATAAACATGACAGGGCAAGCAATGAGTTACATGTGTCTTGGCTATATGCATCAGAGGAAATGATGTAGATACTAGAAATATACCTTCATGTTTATGAATCTCTCTTGTAAACAATATGTACCATAGTAAGAGATCTTCATGCTCATGAGTGTGATGCATATACTTACCTTGTGATCTTGAGCTAGCTTCCCTCTCATTCAACTTTCAAAAAGTTTCAAATTCCACTCAATTTCACTCAATCAATCACACGAACAAACAATCAATCAATCAAAACTATTTATTTATATAACATTCTAGAATTTTGGGATGTTACGAACCTACCACACTTAAAATGAATCTCGTCCTTGAGATTCGAAGAGGCTAGCAAGAAAAGGTTAGGGTTTGGGGGTCTTCCAGCAATACCATTGATTGGAATGGTCTAGTGTGCTACCACACTTAAAAGCAGGGTTATGGTTCCGACAGATCTCATGTACTCCATCCTTAATGTGGACACTATCGGTCTTCTCACATCTTCGGGGTAACTTTACACTAAGGTTCTTCCGGTAGGGGCATAACCTTCTGCTCAAACACGTGTCCTTTCATCCTGGTGGGTTCTTCCGAGACTGGGTCTTCTCAGCTGACATATTTGTCACCAATACTAAACAACTATCGAAGCTCTCACGGTGGTCAACCATTTATGGCTTCTCCTGCAGGAAATGGGTCTGGGTCGAATCTCACTGTATAACCTACGGTTGGCAACGGTTGCCTATACATGGATCAATCGTCCAACCGTTCTAAGGTTAAACAAGGTTTTGGTATCGTCGTCTCTCTACTATGGGTAAGTCACTCAGATTTACCATTCCAAACAGCAAGAGCGAATGCTGAGAGTAAGTCGGTATGGTGATCAATCCATTCCGCACCCAGATCATTACCCTATATAAGGTTTAGCGAATCTCGTAGTTCTAACACTCGGGCATTCTCACAAGCATTGCAGAATTTCTCTTGTCCTCAAGCTGGGTTCGAATAATTCCATTGATTCTGCAAGGTGAACAAAACATCTAACATTTCTTCACAACTCTTGGGTTTTCATATCCTGCTAAGGAACGTCTGCTGATCAATTCACAACTTCTTCCAAAATTTCTTCTTCGAGGGAGTGCTTGATCCTTAATAATTCCTGGGCCTGTGGGTTATGGGCCCACTTCAACATTTGCACAACTTTAACTCATCTTTTAGAATTATATTGTTCCATGTTCCAACATTACACCTCCATTTAAATCCAACAATACTTCATTCCTTCATACTCTTGATGCAATCAATATATTGGAATAAAACTCATATCTATTTTGTTAAAACTCCACTCTGCGGAATACATTTTTCCTTTCCATTGGACAGGTGTTCTCACAGGGTACTACCACCCTTTGAAGTGCACAAATTTCTTCCATGGACCATATTTCTCATACCCTCGAAAATGGTCAAAATCTTTGTTCATGGAGTAACAACTTATATAATGCAACATATGAAATTAACTTTATTGATTCATGAATTCATTACAAACTCTGAGACTTCCATTACATAATTCAACTCATCAAACTCCATGAAAATAAAATTGCTTTCTACTACACTTATTAGTCGCATCGTAACATCAGAATTTCAACTACTCAGCTCCAGCTTTCATCTTGTTGGGACATTTAGTAGCATAATGTCCTGCTTCCCTGCAACAAAAACAAATAACTTTTGACAAGTCCCGTGGCTTCTTGGGGATGGTGTATGCTCTTTGGATTCTTGGCTTCTTCTCTAGACATTTATCAGCATAATGACCTAGATCCTTGCACCTGTAACATGCGATATTACTCAGGTCCTTCTCTATAGAAATTGGGTTGTTCTGGGGATGCATTCGTTTTCTCTTCCTGGATTTCTCCGTAATGATCAGAGATTCTATTTCCCGAGGGACAAACTTCACTTCTACTGTCGGGAAGTCCCCGAGATACTCTTCTCTTTCCTTTGTGCAATACTGGGAATAATGTCCTTCTTCTCCACATGAATAGCAGGCTTGTGCATGAAATCTGTTTAGGCCTTCTTCATCAGGGTCTTCAACAGTTTCCTTTATCACAGGTTCTTCTACACTTTCCCTGAGGGCTTCTTTCTGCTACTTGGTAATTTCTTGTACCCTGGGGTAGAGGTCACATTGAGCCGGGTAGTGCGTAGTTCCTTCACATAGGAAACAAGTAACCTACCCAATCAGGCATTCTTCGGCTGGGTGATTCTCCTCACAATGAGGGCACCCATCCTTGTGTTCCTCCTGGGTGTGTCCTATTTCTCCGCAAATCTTGCAAGAACAAGGTTTCTTCTTCGGGTTATCATGGTGCTTCCGGATGAGACGGGATCTCAACAGAGTCTTCTTGAATTCTTCTCAAGTTTTTGCTCCATTGCATCCTTGTATGGCTTGATGCATTTTCCACCAGGTTGCAGCAGTCTCGGTAAAATACTGCCTCATACTTCTTTGAAATCAAATTTTTCCCAAAGTGATCCTCCATGTTTTGAATCCATAGCACTGCCTCTGGCTGAGTCATCGGTCCTGAGAATACAAGTCCATCTTCATTCATCATCTATTGGGTCCAAGGGTTTTAGGGTGATATAAGAGAGAGCCAGATAGAGAGAGATACACACAATACAAACAATAGTTTTGAAGAAACAGGTTTTATTTTGTGGCTATCGGAAAAACATCAAACAAGTGACAGCTTACAAATCGTCACATCTAATGTAAGTATATAATAGGGGTTTGGTCTTTTAAAGGTCAAATAAATCTCCAGAGCCTTCAAACTCTTCATGTCTTCAGAGTATTCAACTGTTGTAGCTTCAACTCTTCTAATGCATGGTGAAATCCTTTTACTCTGAAGAGTTCATCAGTTGCCCAATATCTGGTACTTCTTGGAGTGGCTTCAGTTGATCCTCCGTGTGGTCAAAATGGGAAGGGATTTATTCTAGATAATTGAGGTAAGAGGGACTATTTGATAAAATCAGAAAAGATGAGAAGTAAATGGTCTTTTTTGAAAATATATTTTTAGGGATTTCCTATCCTAGAGGCTTTCCAGTTTCTAGGGTCACGTCCTACACTCAACATGTGCTCTGATACCATATCTGTAGTGACCCAACCTCAAATGGTCAAGCCTCTGTGTAACTGTGCCATCCCTGAATTAGTATGCTGGCACACACAGTACATCAGTGTATATATCAAAGTGCAATCACATGTATGAATAACGTAAAACGGATATATACCTTATAAGTCTCAGCGGAAACAATCAATCGGGTGTGGAGTCTTATTAACGCCATCGGCAAGTTGAGTGTAGACCGTAACCCTGTACCGTACCCTTACTCGTCGGAAGAAAATATCTGCAACATGATATGTTCCAGCCGTGTAGGTCAGTACATTGAATGTACCGGCAAGATCACAATATGAGAAAACATATGATAAAATTGTACACTATGTGCAATATGGCTTTGTGGCTTTGTGTCTGAGTTTTGTTTTGCATTAAAGCTGGTTTTATTTTTCATGCATCAAAGGAATAACTGGAGTCTGTACTATGGAGTTTTCTATAATGACATGTTTCCGCCAACCAATGTGGCATCGCCCAAATCATCATAAGATGCCCACAATTATGTTATTAATCCGATGTTGAGAGTTCCAAGATAGATCCAAGTCCAGAGGCTCAAATTGTCCGTAACCGGAGACAGGACTGATCGATTAGGTTTTAACCCTCTATAGATGTTTGTATACTTTATCCGCAAGATTTGATCCCTCTTTTTACGTTCTCGTACTTCAGGGTGTTTGACAATAAGACAACCGAAACATATGGTCTTCCGAAGAGTTCCCCTGACCACTGTCCGGCACTCATCCAATCCTACTGTACTACATCTGCTAGCACCGTCCCAGCCAGAGTCACAACTAAGGTCAACCAAGCCAGAGCCCATAGTGACTTGCGGTTGCACAAGTAAGCTTCCGGGCATGAAGTATTCTTCCGTCTCTTTGAGTCTGGGTGAAGCTTTCTGCAAGATGTCATGGCGCTTCTCCATGCATCCCAGCCATCCACTGGTTGCTCCAGGGTGCCCGTCAGCCGTCCTTCACCCAGTAGTGTGTATTGAATTCTTGTCTTGAGCTTGAGGTCTTGAGGTCCTAAAGATGCAGTCCTTAATGATGCCATCATGAAGTTGTCGTCATTGACGTAGAGTCCTCCTTCTTCACACCACTCTTGTGCGCTCATACCCAACCCCATCTACTATAGCGTAGCATTAAAACTATATAACGTCCCGGGCTTGGTAATAGGGAGATGGGTTCCTACCTCATGCGTTCTACTCAACTACAAGAATTCAATATCAAAGGGACTATGGTGAGACTTATGCCCCCGTTGCTAGACTTGAGTCCATTTGCATCTTACTTGCTTATTCCAATCATCATGACATTACCTTATATCAAATGGACATCAAAAGTGCTTTTCTTAATGGTGAAATTGAGGAGGAAGTCTATGTTAAAAAACCTCCCGGCTTTGTTAATCCTAAGAAACCCGACCATATTTACAAACTCCACAAAGCTCTTTATGGTCTTAAGCAAGCTCCTAGAGCTTGGTACAAATGCTTGACTAAGTTTCTTCTTGAAAAAGGATTTGAAATTGGTAAAATTTATTCTACACTCTTTACTAAAAGGGTTAATGGAGAATTATTTGTGTGCCAAATTTTTGTTGATGATATCATATTTGGATCAACTAACCCTCATTTTAGTGAAAAGTTTGGGAAGCTAATGTCGGAGAAGTTTGAGATGTCTATGATGAGTGAACTCAAGTTCTTTCTTGGTTTGCAAATCAAGCAAACTAAGGAGGGAACCTTTATCTCTCAAACAAAGTATACCAAGTAAACTAAGGAGGGTTGACCTAAAGGTTTACCGCTCTATGATTGGTTCATTGTTATATCTATGTGCCTCCCGTCTCGATATCATGTTAAGTGTGTGCATGTGTGCATGATATCAAGCGCCCCCAAAGAATGTCATCTTGAGGCTGTGAAAAGGATAGTGAGATACTAAATACATACACCAAATATTGGCATTTAGTATCCAAAGAGGTCTTCTTTTAACCTTGTTGGCTATTCCGATTTGGACTATGCCGGTGACAAGGTTGATAGAAAGTCCACTTCGGGTACTTGTCAATTTCTTGGTAGATCTCTTGTGTCTTGGTCCTCCAAGAAACAAAACTCGATATCCTTATCCACCGCCGAAGCGGAATACATTGCCGCCAGTTCATGTTGTGCTCAATTACTTTGGATGACCCAAACTCTTAAAGACTATGGGATATATGTGAAACATCTTCCATTGCTTTGTGACAATGAGAGTGCTATTAAGATTGCTCATAATCACGTGCAACATTCTCGAACTAAGCATATTGAAGTTTGTCACCATTTCATTCGAGATCATGTTGCTAAGGGAGATATCAAACTTAAGCATGTTTGTACTGATAAGCAATTAGCGGATATATTCACCAAACCACTTGATGTGAAAGTGTTTTGCCGTTTGAGAGGTGAATTGAACATCATTGATGCCTCAAATTTGGAGTAGAAACTCCATGTGGATGCATGCAAGGCATGAGCCTTTCTATGACTAATCCTTGATATTTCTATTATGATGATCATATGTCTTGGATATACTTATAAACTTGCATGCTATCTAACCCTTGTAGGTAATTGGATAAGCCCAACTCTATGAGATTACAACTCAATCACATTCTAAGCAATCTCTACATCTCCAAGTCTCTACAAAATGGTGGTTGAAGACAAGGAAGCACAAATCCTTTCAATATATCCTTTGATAATTTCTCCACATCAAATTTCATGATTGTCATTCTGGATACACAAGTGCTCTTCCTTGCAAGGCTAACCAATGTAGGAAGATGAACTCCAATTACAAGTGGTGTTCCCAACTCTTGATGAACTACATTAACTTTGAGCACCCTACACAAGTTCAACTACATGACCAAGATAAACACCACCACCAAAGGTGCGTCATTCCATCTTAGAGAAGCTTTACCCCAAGACTTGAGCTTAAACGATGAGTATGCCTATGATCAAGTGTCTTCACTTGACTCCTAAGTCAATATACTCTAACATAGGTGACTTTCTTGCTGACCATTTCTAGAAGAAGTTCTCTGTTGTTTCTTTTTGCTCTTGCATTTTCTCTTGCATGCTTGTTCCCCTTTCAAAAAAAAACTTCATCTAGATTTTATTTTATTTTCTTCTGTTCTGCATTTCCAGCATCCAATTCATTGCAAATCCTTCAGTTAATTCCTTGCATATCCTTGTGAGATCTTAATTGTCTAAGTGAGCTGAGGTGACAAGCATTTTCTCTCTGGGTTGAACTCAGCCTCACCGGATTGTTTACTTCGGTTGAACCGAACCATCTTGGTGCTACGGAAAGTGACAACTCGGTGCTACCGAGTTCAATACTAAGATAAAAACTGTGTCACTTGCATCCTGCATATTTGTCCCAGCTCCACTCATTGATACTTGTCCTCTACCAGCATCCTATATTAAATGTTGCTTTGTAATGTGACTCAAGGACCAAACCTACTTGACTCATGCTCCAGAAGTCCCTTCTTGGAAATTGATGTCAAAGGGGGGGAGAGAGCACATCAAAGCTTATCACATAAGAGAGAATGCACTCATAAAGGCTTCTCCTGATGCTTCTTATTCTTAAAAGGAAAGTTATCTCATGTCTTCAAGAGGGAAAGACATGATAGTATATGTTATGATCTTATCTTGCTCTGGTTATTTTCTTGTTTGCTCTGATTTTCTATTACCCTATCTTTGGAATTCATTGCATATCTTTATCCTTGGGGACATGTCTATAACCAAATAGAGTACCTAGTACTCACTCTCAACATGTCATCCCAATCTTGGTATTCTTGTGTTCTCCTTTTGCCCCTTTTGGATCTCAAAAAATTCAAATTCATTCCAACACAAAACCCTAGAGTGAAGCTGACATGACTCTTCCATTTGAAATGAAAAGGGTTTTGACAAGATTTGAATTCCATCTAAAAATATTTCAAATTTGAAACTTTATGCAACTCAATGATTTTCACGAGAGGAGATAAAATGACTTCTTCAAATATATGAAATATGAGTTGGAAGTTAAAAATTGGAAGTCATTTGGAAGTATTTTGAAACCCCCTTTCAATTTTGGAGTTATTTGCCTTTTATTTAAATTATTTTTCTCCAAAACTTTAAATACATGGAAAATAGGGTAAAATGATTCTCTATAATAGAAAATGGAGAAAAATGAATTCGAAATTATCTTGGTATTTAAAAAATGATTTTTATTGGGTTTTAATGCAATAGTAGCACTGTTTGCTTTATTTAAATTTTTGTGGAATTTAGTTGCCTCTGAAATATGTTCATGTTTTAGGATTTATTTTTCTGAAATTTTTGATATATTATATGCCTATATAATATTTTCTTTTTTTGTGTGTTTTGTCTTATTTTCATGTTTGTGTTTTTTTAAAGGGTCGAAGCCAGCTGTGCCCAGCCCGAGGCCCATCTCTCTCTCCCTCCGTCGCGGCCCACAGCGGTCCAAGCCCGCATGCACGCCTGAAAACCTTCCCCATCGGTCGCCCACTTGCACTCCCTCTCTCTTCTCTCGCTGACAATGGGCCTCCCACCTCTCTTCTTCCCCTCGCCCATGCAATGCCAGGCCAGAGAGCGTCGCGCCGCCGCCGAAATCCCGATTTCATCGGGATCAAGAACTGAGGCAGACCCCTTCCCCAAGATCATGTCCTATTAAACCCCCTCTGCTTCCTCCCTCGACACCCTCTAAAACCCTTCGCCAAGGTCAACCCTAGCGCCCGCCGTTGCCGATTGTATCTCGCGGGAGACCGAGACCCTCCATCATCGATTACGTCGTCGGTAAGCCACCCCGAGGCCCCTTCCTTCTCCCGTTAGTTACTCTCCTTGACGCGCTCCATTTTGACATAGCCTCGTGTCCCCTCTTCCTCCACAGAACCTTCATCGAGCCCGCGTACCCTCACCGGAGTTCATAGAGCATCCGAGCCCTATCATCGTCACCCCGCCGCCGTCTGTCATCCTCGAGCTCCAACAACACCACCTATGGGTGTGTCCTGAAGAGCCGCATCGACTTGACATCACCGCATCCGCCGTCGACCACCGGAGCTCTCCCACAGCTGACACCCGAACACCATCGCCGCCTCGACCTCGCCGCCATCCGTCTCCGTCGTCCCCAAGCTTGCCATCGACCGTCGTTGGGATCACATCGCCCTGCTGCGTCGCCTAGTGCGCTTCCCCGTTGCCGCCGACCGCTGGAGCCTCGCCACCGTCGACCACCGAAGCCGGAGCACCTCGCCGGAGTTCGTCGCCACCGCGGTACGCTTCCCGTCCATCTGATCTCGTTCAACAGATGGGACTAGATTTCACGTACCCCTTCGGTTTTTCTTAAGTGGACCGCTAGTTTTTTTTGTTTTTTCAGTTGACCGATGTTGTTCTGCTAGCAATAGGTCGTCCGTCCGGTTGCACCTTTCGCCACTGCTTTAGACCAACCGCATAGCGCCACGTGGCCCTTGACCGATTGTAGTGTTTTTTTCTTTTTCTATTTTAGTTCAGAAATAGTTATGTTTTTAGAAACTTAATAACTCTTATGTTTTAGATCTAAATTGAGTGATCGATTTTAATTATGTCACAAATTTGTTGAAGTTTTTGTTTGTGTACTTAGTTTTCAAATTGTAGTAGTTCAAATTTTAATCTGATAAAATTTGTTCAAATCACTAATTTGGTCATTTTTTGAGTTTTACAAAGTATTTTCATTTGATTCTTTTTGCTACGGTTTTGTTACTGTTTTGCCTATCCAGTATCATATACTCCCTCCGTCCGGAAATACTTGTCATTGAAATGGATGTACCTAGATGTATTTTAGTTCTAGATACATCCATTTTGATGACAAGTAATTCTGGACGGAGGGAGTAGTTATTTATTTTTTAAAATAAGGTTTTTAGCAAAACAACACCGTTTTACTTATAGTTTTGTTTTAGTCTTTTCTTTATTGTTTTTATTAGTTTTAACTTGTTTCTTTTTGTCACTTTTGACAATTTGTTTTATATTCCTGTTAGACTACAGTAGAAAAAAATTATTTTGTATAAAAATACATTTTATTTAGTTTTGTATAAAAACTTGTATAGGTCATAGTTAGAGTTTCATAGAAGCTTTTTATTTGTTTCTTTTTGCAAATAAAATTATATGAAAAATATTTTCTGTTAAGTTAGTGGTTTTACATTTTATTTTCTATTAATTTATCAGTTTAAAGCTTTATTTTGCTTTTAAGTTTTATGTAGGACAAAAACTATTTTTATTGTTTGTAGTAAAGTCATAGACTTTTCCTTGGTAGTTTTTCTCATAGTTTTCTTTGAAGTTCTTCTTGGACTTTTATGTTGGTTTTTGTCGGATTTAGGGTTCTGCAAACCCTTGAGAGTTCAAACTCTGGGGTGCGTGCGGAGATCTCAACCTACCTAGTCTGCCAACTCGCGATCCTCACAGCCTAGCGCATCGAGCTCGAAGGGAAAGAGAGACATAGGAGTTTATCCTGGTTTGGGCCACCTTGCGGTGTAATACCCTACTCCAGCTTTGTGGTGGATTGCCTCAAAGGGCTGAGGATGAACTAGTACAGTGGTTGAATAACCTCAGGAGGGGAGGTGTTCTTGAGCTGAAGTGAGCTAGTGAGATGGTGAGGATGGAATGGATCCCCTCGCCCTCTATGGTCGTGGCTAGGTCCTATTTATAGTGGCCTTGGTCCTCTTCCCAAATGTAGGCGGGAAGGGATCCCACAACGGCCAAATTTGAAGGGAGACAACAAGTACATACTATCCTGACTAAAGTGGTCTTCGCCTGCAAAAGCCTTTGGTCATGACACTACGGTGGGCTTGGCGACGACCTCTCTCCTGCCGTCCTGGCGGTCTTTGGTCTTGTTGCAACAGAATGGAGACCTTTGGTTGGTTCCTCGGGACTCAGTGTCTGCTGCTTGCCTCCCTACACCAAAGGGGAAACTGGTACACTGCACCCGCTGGTGCCCGCCTGGCACCCGCCTGGCCTTGGTCATCATGGCTCACGTCAGCTAAGCCTCACGAGGTGTGCCGTGCATAGGGATCTCTGCTCCTCGGGAGCCAGCCTGAGGAGGCCAATCCCCTTGGAGGTCTGAGTGTCGTTCGCCTTGCGAGGCTTGGCCCCTCGTGAGGGTCTTGAGTTGTTGATACTAAAGCTGGGCCGTACCAGGCCGTTGGTGGAGCCACGCAGTGGGACGCAGGCAGGCAATTCTAGGTACCCCCGTATCCAGAACGCCGACAGTAGCACCCGGGCCCAAGGCACGCTCAGAGTTGGCTTCTAGGCGAAGCCAAAGGGCAAGTGTGGAGCGCCGGGGGCCCTAACCGCCTGTGGCCTTGGACGAGCGTGGCGATTGATAGGACATGGGCGTCTCCACTTCCCCACACAGCCTTGAAATCTACCGAGCCTAGCGGCCGCCTGTTGCCAAAGCAGTCCGCCCCTGTAGATTGTTGCGCTTGGCCTTGGTCTCCTTCCTCCCCTGGCTCGCAGTCCTCCTCGCAGATCTAGCGTCAGTGTCTTTGCCCCTCCTCCTTGCTTTCGCCATGGCCCAGCAGCAAAGGAAGAAGAAAGGGAGGTCGCACCCTCGGCTGGACCCCCGCCGGCCTTGGAACCTGCTCTCGAACGGTTGACGGTGATCAATCAGGAGGGGTTGGACAAGGTCCGCCCCGCTCTTGCAGCCGATTCCAATGAGTGGAAGGCGACGATCGAACTGCCCGCATCTTGGCTCGCGGATGACATGAGCACCACTGAGATTCCCATTCATCTCCATACCCTCTTCGCGGGCCTGATTCCCCCTTTATCTCCTTTCTTCAATGCCATAATCTCGCATGGCTAGATCGACCTGCCGCACCTGGACCCCCGCTCCATCATCCTCCTTGCCACCTTCGCTTTCCTCTGTGAAGCAATGGTCGGCATTCATCTTTTCGTAGCCTTGTTTCGCCATTTCTTCTTGCTCTATCTGGTCGACGCCCACCAGCACTCGGGGTGCGTGGCCTTCAAAGCTGTTGAGGCGACAATTGGCTTGGGGATTGACTTCGAGCTATCACCAGATGCGAAGGGGTTCCGGAAGTAGTGGTTGTTTGTAGATGCTGGCATGCGCAGCCCCCTGCTTTTGACCCGTCGCACGCCAGTGGTGCCTATCTCTGGCTAGGGGCATGTGAATCTTGTCAACAGTAGGCCTGCCCGTGTCTGGAAGCGGCTGGCCGGGCTGCAGAAGCTTGGGGTGACAACACCAATGGTGGTGCAGGAATTTGTCCAGTGGCGCATCGCCCCGCTCCAGCACCATTCCCGCTTGATGTGGGCCTTCACTAGTGTCGAGGACTCCATGAGGCTCCAAGTGCCTGCGCTGCCTTCTAAGACGCTGAGCAAGGTGCTCGAGCTTCTGACGAGCGACTGCAAATCTGCCGAGCTTCCAGGAAAGAGCTACCTCCTTTACCAATGCTCAAACAAGGTGGCCTTCATGGAGCAGATGCCCCTCTTTGACGAGTGGAGGTTATGCCCGGAAGGCCTTGAAGGGCCTCACAAGAACCCTATCCTCGTGGCTCCCTTGCTTCTTAACCCCGTGGCGCACGCCCCAAGTGTGGAAGCAGGGGGGCACACGCCACTAGGTGCTGCCGAGGCGACCTCCGGAGGTCAGGTGATCCGGAGGCCGAGGATCCCGAGGCCTCGGGTGGGGCCACCGCAGGGTCGGCTCGACCCGATGCTCATGAGGAAGCCACCTCCGAGGCTCGAGAAATGGCTCTGAGGTGGTTGTTGAACGGGAGGTGCCCCCTGGCGCTCCTGAGGCTGCCTCCCAGGGAGCCCCGCCGAGCACTCCCGCTCCTAGAGATCGTCCCTCGAAGCTCGGCCGGCTTCGCCTGAATCTTGAACCACTCCGCAAGAGGAAGGGGTCTCCAAGCTGCAATGGTGACGCCCACCGGCCGCTGAAGCAGAGGAAGTACATAGCTGTGGATGAGTAAGTACCTCATTCTAGTGACTTCCTGCGCGCCATGCTTTGCCCTAACCAAGGCCTTGCAGGGTCCCCATGACGGTGAAACCCGATGAGAGGCATCCTTCAGGGGCTCCTGGCTCGATCCCGACGCATAACCCCCCACGCCCAGCTCCCGCGCAAGGCATGGGGCCAACTCTAGCATCTGGGGCGTGATACGTTGGAGTAATTTATGAAGTATTCATGCTAGTATATTATCTGTTTTGGATGTTTATGGGCTTTATTATACACTTTTATATTATTTTTGGGACTAACCTATTAACCGGAGGCCCAGCCCAAATTGTTGTTTTCTTGCTTATTTCAGTGTTTCAAAGAAAAGGAATATCAAACAGAGTCCAAACGGAATGAAACCTTCGGGAGAGTTATTTTTGGAATGGAAGCAATCTAGGAGACTTGGAGTGAACGTCAGGGAAGCTTCGAGGTGGCCACGAGGTAGGGAGGCACGCCCTACCCCCTGGGCGCGCCCCCACCCTCGTGAGCCCCTCGTGGCTCCCCTGACTGACTTCTTTCGCCTATATATGTCCATATACCCTAAAAACATCGGGGAACACAATAGATAGGGAGTTCCGCCGCCGCAAGCCTCTGTAGCCACAAAAACCAATCGGGACCCTGTTCCGGCACCTTGCTGGAGGGGGGTCCCATCACCGGCGGCCATCTTCATCATCCCGGCGCTCTCCATGACGAGGAGGGAGTAGTTCACTCTCGGGGCTGAGGGTATGTACCAGTAGCTATGTGTTTGATCTCTCTCTCGTGTTCTTGATTTGGCACGATCTTGATGTATCGCGAGCTTTGTTATTATAGTTGGATCTTATGATGTTTCTCCCCCTCTACTCTCTTGTAATGGATTGAGTTTTCCCTTTGAAGTTATCTTATCGGATTGAGTCTTTAAGGATTTGAGAACACTTGATGTATGTCTTCATGTGCTTATCTATGGTGACAATGGGATATCACGTGATCTACTTGATGTATGTTTTGGTGATCAACTTGCGGGTTCAGTGACCTTGTGAACTTTTGCATAGGGGTTGGCACACGTTTTCGTCTTGACTCTCCGGTAGAAACTTTGGGGCACTCTTTGAAGTACTTTGTGTTGGTTGAATAGATGAATCTGAGATTGTGTGATGCATATCGTATAATCATGCCCACGGATACTTGAGGTGACATTAGAGTATCTTGGTGACATTAGGGTTTTGGTTGATTTGTGTCTTAAGGTGTTATTCTAGTACGAACTCTATGATAGATCGAATGGAAAGAATAACTTCATGTTATTTTACTACGGACTCTTGAATAGATCGATCAGAAAGGATAACTTTGAGGTGGTTTCATACCCTACAGTAATCTCTTCGTTTGTTCTCTGCTATTACTGACTTTGGAGTGACTCTTCGTTGCATGTTGAGGGATAGTTATATGATCCAATTATGTTATTATTGTTGAGAGAACTTGCACTAGTGAAAGTATGAACCTTAGGCCTTGTTTCGAAGCATTGAAATACCGTTTTCGCTCACTTTTATTATTAGTTACCTTGCTATTTTTATAATTTCAGATTACAAAAATCTATATGTACCATCCATATTGCACTTGTATCACCATCTCTTCGCTGAACTAGTGCACCTATACAATTCACCATTGTATTGGGTGTGTTGGGGACACAAGAGACTCTTTGTTATTTGGTTGCAGGGTTGTTTGAGAGAGACCATCTTCATCCTATGCCTCCCACGGATTGATAAACCTTAGGTCATCCACTTGAGGGAAATTTGCTACTGTCCTACAAACCTCTACACTTGGAGGCCCAACAACGTCTACAAGAAGAAGGTTGTGTAGTAGACATCAGGGCGCCGCTAGGGGGCCTCGGACTTGAGCCTGTTGCCTCCTTCTTCCGCAACCTGGTCTGGGGGTGGGGGGCACGTCGATGGCTCCCCCACTGATCATTGCTGGCGATCGGGAGCCCCTTGGGCCGTCTTCGTCTTCGGGCTGTGAAGCTGCATCGACCAGCCCCCAGCCGTAGGCAGGCAAGACGTTTCGTGCCCCCTCCGCCAGCTCCTAGGCCCGAAGACGGGCTTGGCCACGCGTTGGAGTTCACGCGCGGGCGCAGTGTTGTCCACTTGAAGATCTTTGGCGAGGCGATGCGCGCGATGATCCAGCTTGGTGGAGAGCTTGTCGACGTCGACACCCGCCTCGAGGTAGAGGACCGACTGTTGGCACGCGAATGGCACCAACTGAAAGTCGCCATCAACCTCGGGCAGCTTCAGCGTGATCGGGCCGACCACGTGCTGTGGATTCCCTTGCAACTTCTCATGAGGCTTGCGCCCGCGCCTTGGAGGAGGCCGATGCTGCCGGTCGTTGTCGTGAAGAAGCCGAGGAATGAGAGCGAGAGCTCCTGACTTCAAACGTTGCCCTCGAGAGGGAGATCGGGGCGCGGCGGGCCCTCCTGGCCGCGTTGCCGGACGCGGCGTGTCTCGTCGAGGCGGAGCTTCTAATACGCCAGGAAGACCTTGCGTTGGAGGCCATGGAGCATAGCCTACCATCGGAATGGGAGGAAGTGAGGGAGCGCCAGGCGGCTACGACCAAGGATGTCGTCACCGCCCGAGAGGCCCGGGTCCAGCTAGAGGTTGAGCAGGGGGTGGCGAAGGCGCGTGCAGATCTGGTTGAGGAGTATCACCTGAAGCTGGAGCTGCTTGAAGCCGAGCTCGAGGGCAGGACCACCACCTTGAAGGTGACGCTGGAATCTGCTAAACAACGTGAGAGGTCCACCAAGGAGGCTCTGGCCTCTTCCGAGTCTGCCTTGGCCTCTGCCCGTTGCTATGTCTTGAGCTTGCGTTGGTTTTCCTTGAAGAGGAGAGGGTGATGCAGCAAAGTGTAGCGTAAGTATTTCCCTCAGTTTTGAGAACCAAGGTATCAATCCAGTAGGAGGCTCCTCAAAAGTCCCACGCACCTACACAAACATACTGAGAACTCGCAACCAACGCAATAAAGGGGTTGTCAATCCCTTCACGGCCACTTGTGGAAGTGAGATCTAATAAAGATAGTATGATAAGATAAATATATTTTTGGTATTTTATAATATAGATGCAAAAAGTAAAGATGCAAATAAAAGTAGATTGAAAGCAAATATGATAAGAGATAGACCCGGGGGCCATAGGTTTCACTAGTGGCTTCTCTCGAGATAGCATAAGTATTACGGTAGGTGAACAAATTACTGTCGAGCAATTGATAGAAAAGGACATAGTTATGAGATTATCTAGGCATGATCATGTATATAGGCATCACATCCATAACAAGTAGACCGACTCCTGCCTGCATCTACTACTATTACTTCACACGTCGACCGACTCCTGCCTGCATCTAGAGTATTAAGTTCATAAGAACAGAGTAACGCATTAAGGAAGATGACATGATGTAGAGGGATAAACTCATGCAATATGATATAAACCCCATCTTGTTATCCTCGATGGCAACAATACAATACGTGCCTTGCAACCCTTTCTGTCACTGGGTAAGGACACCGCAAGGTTGAACCCAAAGCTAAGCACTTCTCCCATGGCAAGAAAGACCAATCTAGTAGGCCAAACCAAACTGATAATTCAAAGAGACTTGCAAAGATAACTCAATCATACATAAAAGAATTCAGAGAAGATTCAAATATTATTCATAGATAAACTTGATCATAAACCCACAATTCATCGGATCTCGACAAACACACCGCAAAAAGAGTTTACATCGAATAGATCTCCACAAGAGAGGGGAGAACATTGTATTGAGATACAAAAAGAGAGAACAAGCCATCTAGCTAATAACTATGGACCCGTAGGTCTGTGGTAAACTACTCACAACTCATCGGAGGGGCAAGGATGTCAATGTAGAGGCCCTCCGTGGTTGATTCCCCCTCCGGCAGAGTGCCGACGAAGGCTCCAAGATGGGATCTTGCAGATACAGAAGGTTACGGCGGTGGAAATTGTGTTTCGTGGTGCTCCTAGATGTTTTCGGGGTACGTAGGTATATATAGGAGGAAGAAGTACGTCGGTGGCCGCCCGAGGGGCCCACGAGACAGGGGGCGCGCCCTACAGTGGGGGCGGCCCCCTATCTCATGGGGCCCTCGGAAGCTTCTTGACTTGCACTCCAAGCTCTCCGGATCACGTTCATTCCAAAAATCATGCTCCCAAAGGTTTCATTCCGTTTGGACTCCATATGATATTCCTTTTCTTCGAAATACTAAAATAGGCAAAAAAAAACCAGCAATATGGGTTGGGCCTCCGGTTAGTAGGTTAGTCCCAAAAATGATATAAATGTGTAAAATAAAGCCCATAAACATCCAAAAGGGGTAATATAATAGCATGGAACAATCAAAAATTATAGATACGTTGGAGACGTATCAAGCATCCCCGGGCTTAATTGCTGCTCGTCCTCGAGTAGGTAAATGATAAAAAGAGAATTTTTGATGTGGAATGCTACCTAGCATAATTTTTAATGTAATTTTCTTTATTGTGGCATGAATGTTCAGATCCAAATGATACAAAATATAAGTTCGTATTAACATGAAAATGGTGATACTTCAAGCATACTAATCAAAGTAATCATGTCTTCTCAAAATAACATGGCTAAAGAAAGTTATCCCTACAAAATCATATAGTCTGGCTGTTGCTCTATCTTCATCACACAAAGTATTTAATCATGCACAACCCCGATGACAAGCCAAGCAATTGTTTCATACTTTAATAATCTCAAACTCTTTCAACTTTCACGCAATACATGAGCGTGAGCCATGTACATAGCACTATATGTGGAATAGAATGGTGGTTGTGGAGAAGACAAAAAGGAGAAGATAGTCTCACATCAACTAGGCGTATCAACGGACTATGGAGATGCCCATCAATAGATATCAATGTGAGTGAGTAGGGATTGCCATGCAATGGATGCACTAGAGCTATAAATATATGAAAGCTCAACAAAAGAAACTAAGTGGGTGTGCATCCAACTTGCTTGCTCACGAAGACCTAGGGCACTTTTGAGGAAGCCCATCATTGGAATATACAAGCCAAGTTCTATAATGAAAAATTCCCACTAGTATACGAAAGTGACAACATATGAGACTCTCTATCATGAAGATCATGGTGCTATTTTGAAGCACAAGTGTGGAAAAAGAGATAGTAGCATTGTCCCTTCTCTCTTTTTCTCTCATTTTTTTCTTTTCCCTTTTTTTCTTTCTTTTCTTTTTTTTTCTTTGGCCTTCCCTTTTTTTCTTTTTGGCCTTTCTCTTCTTTTTTTCTTTTTGTAAAGTCCTAAGTCTCATCCCGACTTGTGGGGGAATCATAGTCTTCATCATCCTTTCCTCACTAGGACAATGCTCTAATAATGAAGATCATCACACTTTTATGGATTTACAACTCAAAGGTAGAACAAGATATGACTCTATATGAATGCCTCCGGCGGTGTACCGGGATATGGAATGAATCAAGAGCGACATGTATGAAAATTATGAAGGTGGCCTTGCCACAAATACAATGTCAACTACATGATCATGCAAAAAGCAATATGACAAAACTAATGCGTGTCATATGAACGAAACGGTGGAAAATTGCATGGCAATATATCTCGGAATGGCTATGGAAATGCCATAATAGGTAGGTATGGTGGCTGTTTTGAGGAAGGTAAACGGTGGGTATATGGTACCGGCAAAAGTTGCACGGTACAAGAGAGGCTAGCAATAATGGAAGGGTGAAAGGGTGTGTATAATCCATGGACTCAACATTAATCAAAAGAACTCATATACTTGTTGCAAAAATCTAGAAGTCATCAAAAATCAAAGCACTACGTGCATGCTCCTAGGGGGATAGATTGGTAGGAAAAGACCATCGCTCGTCCCCGACCGCCACTCATAAGGAAGGCACTCAATAAATAAAATTGTGCTCCAACTTCATCACAAAGCGGTTCACCATACGTGCATGCTACGGGAATCACAACCCTTAACACAAGTATTTTTCATAATCACCTCAACTAGCATGACTCTAATATCACTACCTCCATATCTCAAAACAATTATCAAGCATCATATTGATCATAGCATCCAATTCTTTTCTATGATAGTTTTTATTATACCCAACATGGATGCTCATCATTCTAGGACCAACTTTATGATCATAGCAAATACCATGCTGTTCTAAAAGACTCTCAAAATAATATAAGTGAAGCATGAGAGACTAGCAATTTCTTCAAAATGAAGACACCACCGTGCTCTAAAAGATATAAGTGAAGCACTAGAGAAAAAACTATCAAGCTCAAAAGATATAAGTGAAGCACATAGAGTATTCTAGAAAATTCTAATAAAATAGGCTTCTCCCAAAAGGTGTGTACAGCAAGGATGATTGTGGTAAACTAAAAAGCAAAGACTAATATAATACACGACGCTCCAAGCAAAACACATATCATGTGGCGAATAAAAATATAGCTCCAAGTAAAGTTACCAATGAACGAAGACGAAAGAGGGGATGCCTTCCCGGGGCATCCCCAAGCTTAGGATTTTGGCTATCCTTGAATATCTTGGGGTGCCATGGGCATACCCAATCTTAGGCTCTTGCCACTCCTTATTCCATAGTCCATAAAAGCTTTACCCAAAACTTGAAAACTTCACAACACAAAACTCAACAGGAAATCTTATAAGCTCCGTTAGTGAAAGAAAACAAAACCACCACATAAGGTACTGCAATGAACTCGTTATTTATTTATTTTGGTGTTAAACCTACTGTATTCCAAGTTCCTTATGGTTTATAAACTAATTTACTAGCCATAGATGCATTGAAATAAGCAAACAACACACGAAAAACAGAATCTGTCAAAAACAGAACAGTCTGTAGAAATCTGTAACTAACACAAACTTCTGGACCTCTAAAAATCCTACCAAAATAGGAAGTCCTGGAAAATTTGTTTATTGAATAGCAGAAAAAGGAATCAACTCAAAATCAAGTTCCTGTGAATTAACAAAATTATATTTGTGCGTAAAAAGTTTCCGTTTTTCAACAAAATCAAATCAACTATCATCGTAGGTTATCCTATAGGTTCTACTTGGCACAAACACTAATTAAAAGATAAAAGCACATCTAAACAGAAGGTAGATGCAAGATTTATTACTAAATAGGATCAAAAACAAAAAAAACATAAAGAAAATTAGGTTGCCTCTGAACTAGCGCTATCATTTAACGCCCCTAGCTAGAAGCAAGGATAGATCAAGTAGTGCCATCTTTGCCACTAAATTCATAAGTAGAACGCATGATAGATTCATAAGATAATTTGACTTTCTTTCTCGGAAAGTGCTCCATGCCTTTCTTTAATGGAAATTGGAATCTAATATTCCCTTCCTTCATATCAATAATCGCACCAATCGTTCTAAGGAAAGGTCTACCAAGAATAATAGGGCAAGAAAGATTGCAATCTATATCAAGAACGATAAAATCTACGGGCACCAAATTTCTATTTGCAACAATAAGAACATCATTGATCCTTCCCATAGGCTTTTTAACGGTGGAATCCGCAAGGTGCAAATTTAAAGAGCAATCATCAAGATCATGGAAACCTAGACTATCACATAAAGTTTTCGGAATCGTGGAAACACTAGCACCCAAATCACACAAAGCAAAACACTCATAATCTTTAATTCTAATCTTTATAGTAGGTTCCCACTCATCATTAAGTTTTCTAGGTATAGAAGCTTCCAAATTAAGTTTTTCATCATAAGATTGCATCAAGGCATCAACAATATGTTTGGTAAAAGCTTTATTTTGACTATAAGCATGAGGAGAATTAACAACGGATTGCTACAAGGAAATACACCCTTTTAAAGAACAATTATCATAATCAAATTCCTTGAAATCCGAGATGGAAGGTTCAATACTATTAGAAGTAGAGGATTCTCCAATCTCACTTTTACCAAATTTAGCATTAAGATCTAAAGACTCCGAATTCTTGGGACGCCTTCTAGGCAAGGTTGATTCATCATCACTCCCATAATCATCAAAATTCATATTGCAAAACATAGATCTAATCGGAGACACATCAATAACTATAAGATCCTCATCATTATTTTCATGGAAACTAGAAGAACATGCTTTTATAAAGCTTTCTATTTTAGCACGCAATCTAGCGGTTCTTTCCTTGCACTCATCAATGGAGATTCTCATTACTTTGAGAGACTCATTGATATCATGCTTAGGAGAAGAAGATCCAAGTTTAAGAGAATTAACATCAAGCGAAATTCTATCAATGTTCCTAGCCAAATCATCAACTTCGAGCAATTTTTCTTCAAGCAAGGCATTAAAATTCTTTTGAGAAATCATAAATTCTTTCACACTATTCTCAAAATCAGAGGGCATTTTATTAAAATTACCATAAGAGTTATTGTAGGAATTTCCATAATTATTAGAGGAATTACTAGGGAACGGTCTAGCATTAAAATTTCCTCTATAAGCGTTGTTTCCAAAACTATTCCTACCAACAAAATTCACATCCATAGATTCATTATTATTCTCAATCAAGGAAGACAAAGGCATATCATTGGGATCAAGAGGAGTATTTTTAGTAGCAAACATCTTCATAAGTTCATCCATCTTTCCACTCAAAACATTGATTTCTTCTATAGCATGCACTTTTTTACTAGAAGATCTTTCGGTGTGCCATTGAGAATAATTAGCCATAATATTATCAAGAAGTTTTGTAGCATCTCCTAATGTGATTTCCATAAAGGTTTCTCCCGCGGCCGAATCTAAGAGATTTCTAGAAGCAAAGTTCAAGCCGGCATAAAAAATTTGTATAATCATCCATAAATTCAAACCATGAGTAGGGCAATTGCGAAGCATCAATTTCATTATTTCCCAAGATTGGACAACATGCTCATGATCAAGTTGTTTAAAATTCATAATATCGTTCGTAAGAGTGATGATCTTAGCGGGAGGAAAATACTTAGAGATAAAAGCATCTTTGCACTTGTTCCAAGAATCAATACTATTTTTAGGCAAAGACGAAAACCAAACTTTAGCACGATCTCTAAGTGAAAACGGAAATAACTTCAATTTGACAATATTGTTATCTGTATCTTTCTTCTTTTGCATATCACACAAATCAACAAAATTGTTTAGATGAGTAGCGGCATCTTCACTAGGAAGGCCGGTGAATTGATCTTTCATAAAAAGGTTCAGCAAAGCAGTATTGATTTCACGAGACTCAACATCATTAAGAGGAGCAATCGGAGTACTAAGGAAATCATTATTATTGGTATTCGAGAAATCACACAATTTGGTATTATCTTGCGCCATGGCAACAAGTAATCCAACACACAAGCAAACAGAAAAAGGCAAGCGAAAAAGAGAGGAGGAGATTGGGAAAGAGAGGGCGAATAAAACGGCAAGGGTGAAGTGGGGGAGAGGAAAACGAGAGGCAAATGGCAAATAATGTAAATGCGAGGGGGATGGGTTTGTGATGGGTACTTGGTATATCTTGACTTGAGCGAAGACCCCCTCGGCAACGGTGCCAGAAATCCTTCTTGCTACGCCTTGAGCTTGCGTTGGTTTTCCTCGAAGGGGAGAGGGTGATGCAGCAAAGTGTAGTGTAAGTATTTCCCTCAGTCTTGAGAACCAAGGTATCAATCCAGTAGGAGGCTCCTCAAAAGTCCCACGCACCTACACAAACAAACTGAGAACTTGCAACCAACGCAATAAAGGGGTTGTCAATCCCTTCACGGCCACTTGCGAAAGTGAGATCTAATAAACATAGTATGGTAAGATAAATATATTTTTGGTATTTTATAATATAGATGCAAAAAGTAAAGATGCAAATAAAAGTAGATTGAAAGCAAATATGATAAGAGATAGACCCGGGGGCCATAGGTTTCACTAGTGGCTTCTCTCGAGATAGCATAAGGATTACGGTGGGTGAACAAATTACTGTCTAGCAATTGATAGAAAAGCGCATAGTTATGAGATTATATAGGCATGATCATGTATATAGGCATCACATCCATAACAAGTAGACCGACTCCTGCCTGCATCTGCTACTATTACTCCACACATCGACTGACTCCTGCCTGCATCTAGATTATTAAGTTCATAAGAACAGAGTAAAGCATTAAGCAAGATGACATGATGTAGAGGGATAAACTCATGCAATATGATATAAACCCCATCTTGTTATCCTCGATGGCAACAATACAATACGTGCCTTGCAACCCTTCTTGTCACTGGGTAAGGACACCGCAAGATTGAACCCAAAGCTAAGCACTTCTCCCATGGCAAGAAAGACCAATCTAGTAGGCCAAACCAAACTGATAATTCGAAGAGACTTGCAAAGATAACTCAATCATACATAAAAGAATTCAGAGAAGATTCAAATATTATTCATAGATAAACTTGATCATAAACCCACAATTCATCGGATCTCGACAAACACACCGCAAAAAGAGTTTACATCGAATAGATCTCCACAAGAGAGGGGGAGAACATTGTATTGAGATCCAAAAAGAGAGAAGAAGCCATCTAGCCAATAACTATGGACCCGTAGGTCTGTGGTAAACTACTCACAACTCATCGGAGGGGCAAGGATGTTGATGTAGAGGCCCTCCATGGTTGATTCCCCCTCCGGCAGAGTGCCGGCGAAGGCTCCAAGATGGGATCTCGCGGATACAGAAGGTTACGGCGGTGGAAATTATGTTTCGTGGTGCTCCTGGATGTTTTCGGGGTATGTAGGTATATATAGGAGGAAGAAGTACGTCGGTGGCCGCCCAAGGGGCCCACGAGACAGGGGGCGCGCCCTACATTGGGGGGGGGGTGGCCCCCTATCTCGTGGCGCCCTCATAAGCTTCTTGACTTGCACTCCAAGCTCTCTGGATCACGTTCGTTCCAAAAATCACGCTCCCGAAGGTTTCATTCCGTTTGGACTCCGTTTGATATTCCTTTTCTTCGAAATACTGAAATAGGCAAAAAAAACAGCAATATGGGCTAGGCCTCCGGTTAGTAGGTTAGTCCCAAAAATGATATAAATGTGTAAAATAAAGCCCATAAACATCCAAAAGGGGTAATATAATAGCATGGAACAATCAAAAATTATAGATACGTTCGAGACGTATCACCCGTGCCGAGCTATCCTCCCTTCAGCAGCAGGTCATGGATATCGCATCCCTTGTAGAGAGGACCGCGAACGAAGCGAATCGCCACTGGACGCTGCAGCACGAGCACGCCTCGATGCTCCAGGATCTCAGAATCAGAGCTAACCACGCCTTGGGAACCATCTGCGACAAGAGCGCTCCTCATCCGCACGAGAATGATTACGCCAGCCACCTCAGCTTCTTCATCAACATCATGACCCACCTGTAGGATCGATCCACGATGGCTCGCGAGCTTGTTGGGGAGGAGTCGGGGTCTTCTTGGGTGCGCATTCTCATGTCTCTTCAGCCATATTGTCAACCGCGATTCCCATTTTGACTTCAACGCCATGCTAGCCCCATGCCCATGGTTATTTAGGACAACCTGGCCAAGTGGGTGGATGACCATGTGGACGCCCTGGTGGAAGAATTTGCTCCGGAGGATGGCACAATTGTGATTGCGGCCGGAGAAGATGGCGCAGGCAGCAATGATGAAGAGGATGGTCGCAATGACGCGAGTAGCGTGAGTAGCACGGATGGAGGTGATGAAGAAGGTGCATCCAGCTAGGCCCGCATTTCTTTTGCTTTAACCTGTATGTCCAAAACTTGAACGCATCCTCGCAAGAGAGTTTTGAAAGGGGGGGCTTGCAATGTATGGGATTATGAAATGCTTTTGAAGTAGCGCCCGGGGTGTGGCCCATCAGGTCTGCGGGCTTCCCAAGTAGGGTAGTTGCTATGACTTATCTTTGGCTCCGCGGGTCTCGAGTGAGCCCTGATGTCATAGCGGCACTTGTCCTCTCGAGGCGGGCCTGCCGTAGGCTCGCGAGGATCTGAGCCTCCAGAGGGGCCTGCTGACCTGTCCTGGAGTGCTTCGCAAGGGACTAACTGCCGGACCACGGCAAGGTGCGCGTGTGGTGGCCGCATCCCTGGCCCCCAGGGGGGCCTTTGCATGCTCGGGGCTAGCCCGGTCATGCTCAATGTGCGTGCACCGCACAGCCCCTGTTTCCGAGGCGCTCGGGGGAGGGGCAGCAGGCACGAGCCCCACTCAAAAACACGAAACCAGAAAGCAAGAGAATGACACAAGACGAGAAAGTTCCCCCCGTTTTTCTTTTGGTAAACACATAAGAGTCAAGTTCATTCCAAAAAGTCGGCGAATTAGGTTCAGAAAAGAGGAGAGAAAGCAAACAGCCGCATCCGGCTCCTAGCTAGTCATTGGGGGACAACGTCGACAGCCAGCGCGGAGCATGGTGCTTCCACTAGGACGTGGGTGGGAGCCCCCATGAGGCCCCAGGGCGGCACTCAGGAGACTCCGGGGCGTGTACAGCCCGACTCATTATTACATGAGAGTGTCACAAGCGGAGACCTTCACAGGCCGGAGCCTTGCTTCATGTCGCCCGACAAGGACCCCGTTGAGGGAGTCCTGGATTCAGGGGTCCTCAGATGTCCGGCCTAGGAGTATGGGCCGGGCTGCATGGGCCGTACACGATCAAGTCGAAGATCATATACCGTGTCCAGATGGGACTTCTCAACACGTGGACGGCAAGAATAGAGTCTGGAGGTTTCCTTCCCTGATAAACCGACTTTGTACAATCCATAGACCCCCTTTGGTGTGTATATAAACTAGAGGGGTTAGTCCGTAGAGGGTAACTTTTCACCATCATCGGAATCCTCATAGGCTAGACATCTAGAGTTAGCCATTATGATCTTGAGGTAGATCAACTCTTATAATCTTCAAACTCGACAATCATAATCAAGCAGGAGTAGGGTGTTACCTCCATTAAGAGGGCCCGAACCTGGATAAACATTGTGTCCCCTGGCCTCATGTTACCATTGATCCTTGGACGCATGGCTTGGGCCCCCCCTACCCGAGATCTGCCAGTTTTGACACCGAAATTGGTGCTTTCATTGAGAGCTCCGATGTGCTGTCTGCAGAAAGTGATCCATGGTCCTCTTAGTCATCAGCGACAATATCACTTCCAAAGGGTGCCTGGCTTCAGGGCAGACCCTCCAGTTCGGCGGTTCTACCATGAGTCCCGCGCGGCCATCGAGCCTGCAACTCCTCTCATGGCTATCAAACACCATCCTCGCATTGGCCCCAAGTACTCTGAAAAATTGGATCCGACAGATGTTTCATCTTTAAACGAACTGCTAGACCGCATTGCTGCCCTGGGGGTCTCAATGGACTATGATCGGATCGGACTCAAGCCCGATCAGATGGAAATTAATCACCCACCGGTCACCCACTTCGTGGCAATAGTCGAGGAACCGGCCACCAACGACTTCCCCCCATATTGAGGACCAAGTATGTACGGGTCACCGAATCCCCTGAGCCGGATACTTCTCCTTCGGAAGGAACTTTACTCCCGCTGGACTCTAGTTCAGTTGCAGGGTCGCAAGAGCCTTTGCGCTTGGCCGGACCCGGATCGGTTACTGTGGAAGCCATACCGGCTCCGAACATAGACGTGGGATAGGATCCAAAATTCAATCCACCCACCCACCACAATTTATACTCTCCAAGCAACTCAGGTCCTCCAGATATATATGAGCTGATGTATGTGCGGTAGCAGCTCCAAGAAACGGTCCACCAATTTTGGGCAAGATTCCTACTTGTTAAAAACAAGATCAAGGACTGTTTGGACGATGATGTAATTGCGGTCTTCCACCATAACTGCACAGATGAAGGGATATTGAATGCCCTCGACTGTCGCCACATACAGAGCTTCATGGAATTATCACATGTAGTACAAAAGTACTGCGCGATGGAAAGCATATGGAGGGCCCAGAAAACTAAACTAGATTCCGCCACCTCAACACAGAGTGCGGCCCGGGCTAAAAGAATATACCCCAGTGGATCACCCGACCATTGGGCTATGGGTAGGAAGAATAAGCCCTTCATGGGACATAGGTCCGTTCTTGACGAACTATTGGACAAACCTTGCCCGATCCATACTACTCCGCACACAGTCCCAACCCATAGCCTCCGGGCATGCTGGGTACTCCGACAGGTAGCAGAAAGTGGAGAGTCAATCGTCACCACAACCCCAGAAGGGTATTCAGCAGAGAAGGACAATTTCAATGTCCTAACAGTCTTCAAGACTTTCTCCTCTAACAACTGGCGTAAACGGGCGCTACGCGACCTCGCCGAAGTCCATCAAGTTACCGCACTAAACCCATTGAATGACATGGCGATAACCTTTAAGGCCAAAGATGAACCACAGGCTCGGTCAGTCCGAGCACCTGCCGCCTTGGTACGGAACCCCATCGTTGATGGTTTCCTGCTTACTAAAGTGCTCATGGACGGCGATAGCGGACTCAACCTCATCTATGAGGATACGCTTGACAAGATGTAGATGGGTAGGTCACGCATAGAGCATAGCAATACCACCTTTCGAGGTATTATCCCCAGTTGAGAGGCACACTACTCGGGAAAAATCAAATTGGATGTGGTGTTCGGCACACCTGAGAATTATAGATCCGAAGAGTTGCTCTTCCACGTGGTCCCCTTTAATAGTGGGTATCACGCTATCCTCGGCCGGGACGCCTTCTCATGCTTTCAAGCTATACCCCATTATGGGTACATGAAGCTCAAAATGCCCGGGCCTAATGGGATCATTACAATTTCAAGCGACCCAAACAAAGCTCTTCATGCCGAGAACAAGACCGCATCCTTGGCCCTTGAGGCACTATCTGAAGCCCTAGTGACAAAAGAGTTAACCACCCTACGAGCCACGGTGGATAGGGACGACGTGATCCTTGATAAGAGATCTAAGTCCACCTCTTTCAAGCCAACCGAGGAAATAGTAAAATTCCAAGTGCACCCGACGGACCCCAATAAAACGGCATCCATCGGAGTGCAGCTGGATCCGGCAGTGGATGCCACCCTACATGCATTCCTATGCAAAAATTGGGACATCTTCACCTGGCATCCTTCAGATATGCCCGGCATCCCCCACAAACAGGCCGAACACAGTCTCAATATAATCAAGGGATTTAAACTCATGAAGCAGACACTATGGGGATTCTGCGAACCCAAGCGTTAGGCCATGGGAGAAGATCTAGCCAAGTTATTAGAGGCTGGGTTTATTAGGGAAATAAAACATCCAGATTGGTTAGCCAACCTGGTAATGGTACCTAAAAAGGAAAAATCATGGCGCCTCTGTGTCGACTTCAAAGACCTCAACAAGGCTTGCCCTAAAGACCCCTTCCCATTGCCCCACATCGACCAAATCATTGACACAACCACAGGACATGATTCTTTGTGTTTCCTCGATGCCTATTCCGGATACCATCAGATCAAGATGAAGGAATCGGACCAGGATGCAACCGCATTCATCACCCCTTACGGTCCCTTCTGCTTCAATACTATGCCCTTCAGACTCAAAAACGTCGGGGCTACCTACCAGCGCATGATTCAAACATGCCTGGAAAAGCAAATAGGAAAAACAATCGAAGCATACGTGGATGATGTGGTCATTAAAACAAAACATGTTGAGTCACTGGTGGATGACCTTCGTCTCACCTTCGACAATCTCCGAACATACGACATCCGGCTTAATCTGGAAAAATGTGTCTTCAGAGTTCCAGCCGAAAAGTTGCTAGGGTTCATTGTTTCCCATAGAGGAATTGAGGCAAACCCTGCAAAAATCCGAGCCCTGTCACAGTTGGCCACGCCAATAGACCTAAAAGCAGGTCCAGAAACTAGTTGGGTGCGTCGCGGCTTTAAGCCGATTTTTCTCCAAATTAGGAGAAAAGGCATTGCCATTATACAAGCTATTGCGCTATACTGATAACTTCAAATGGATGGACATAGCCACAGCCGGATCGGAAGAAATCAAGGCCCTTCTCACAAGTAACCCAATCTTGGTCGCACTGGGCGTTGGAGAGCCTATGCTATTATACATTTCGGCAACTAACCAAGTAGTTAGCGCCATCCTCGTCGTTGAGCGAGGGGAGGAGGGACATAAATTCCCCACCCAAAAACCAGTTTACTATGTATCGGAGGTCCTTACACCTTGCAAATCCCGATACCCGCACTATCAGAAGATAGCCTACATAGTCTTCATGGTGTCTCGCAAACTTCGGCACTACTTTCAAGAGTGTTCGGTCACAGTGGGATCCGAGGTGCCACTGAATGACATCATTAATAACAGGGAAGCCATTGGCCGCATAGCCAAGTGGGCCATCGAGCTATTACTGTTTGAAATCATATACAAGCCGCGTCGGGCTATTAAATCCCAGATATTGGCCGACTTTATAGCCGAATGGACGGAAGCCGAACTGCCTAAAGAGTACAACTCTTATTCTAATTGGATCATGTACTTCGATGGATCCAAAATGTTGTTCGGACTGGGGGCTGGCGTAATCCTACATCCCCCACTGGGGACATAGTCCGCTGCGTACTACAAATTATGTATACGGACTCTAATAATGTAGCCGAATACAAGGCGCCACTGCATGGTCTTCGTATGGCTATCTCCATGGGAATACAACACTTGGAGGTGCGCGGTGATTCAAACCTTGCAATTTCATAGGTCAATGGAGAGTTCGATGCGAAGGACCCAAATATGATGGCATATCAAAATGCCATATTGAAACTGTCATCTCGGTTCGACGGACTCGAGTTCCATCATGTCACCCGAGAAAGTAATCAGGCAGCCGACATCCTTGCTCGTATGGGTGCTAAACGTGACCCCGTGCCACCCAACACCTTCGTGGAGCGGCTCTTTAAGCCCTCTGTTGTGTGGCATGGTAAGAGCGGCGGAGGCAACACAGGCCTAATCACACACCCAACCGCTGAACACAATGCGGACAACGTCAGGGGTTCGGATACCAAGATAACACCCTCTACTCATGAGATCATGGCGGTTATTGCTCCTTGGACCGAACCTTACCTGGCTTATCTTAATAGGCGAGAGCTCTCGACGATCAAAATGAGGTGCGATGCATAGTTCGGCGCTCCAAAGCCTTCAAAGTCATGAAGGCGAATTATATAAAAGAAGTACAACCGGAGTCCTTCAAAGGTGTATCTCCAAAGAGGAGGGAAGGCAGCTCTTGGCAGAAATACATGCCGGTCTCGGCGGCCATCACCCCGCAGCCCGTGCCCTTGTAAGCAAGGCGTTCCGAACAGGCTTTTTCTGGCCTACGGCTCGTGCGGACGCTCAAGACCTTGTCCAACGTTGCGTGGGCTATCAACTTTTCGCCAACTAGAGCCACATGCCTCCCACCGCATTACGAACAATCCCCATTACTTGGCCCTTTGTGGTCTGGGGGCTTGACATGGTTGGACCCCTTAAAGGGGGAATCCACAAAAATAAATACTTACTGGTCATGGTGGATAAATTCACTAAATGGATAGAGCCCAAACCAGTCAAAACAGCTGACGTCAGACCAGTGATCGACTTTATATCAAGCGTAGTACACTGTTATGGTGTCCCACATAGTATCGTCACTGATAATGGCTCTAAATTCATAGCTGATGAGGTGAAAACCTGGTGCGCTAAGTTGGGAATTAAACTCGACTATGCATCCGTATACCACCCCCAAACTAATGGCCAAGTCGAACGGGCCAATGGTCTGATCATGAGTGGTATTAAGCCTGGACTAGTGCGCTCTTTACGAGAATCAAACAAGCATTGGATTGAGGAACTTGATTCCGTACTCTGGGGACTCCGGACCACACCCAATCGAACAACCGGATATACACCTTTCTTTATGGTGTACGGCGCAGAAGCCGTATTGCCCTGTGATATTATTCATGACTCGCCTAGAGTGCGCATGTACGAAGAGAAAGAAGCCGAACTAGATCTGCAGGACGACCTGGATGGACTTGAAGAGGAGCATGATGTTGCCAAGGCCCATTCCGCATTCTATCAACAACAAGCCAGGCGTTACCAAAGCAGAGAAGTGTGGGCCAAAACATACAACGTCGGAGAACTTGTTCTACGCCTCCCGGAGATGAAAAAGGATAAGCTCAAACCAGATGGGAGGGCCCCTTCATAATTGATGAAGTCCTTACTGCAGGAGCCTATCGCCTTCGCAATGCGGAGGATAATCACCTTGGGCCGAACGCATGGAACGCCGCCCGGCTTTGAAGATTTTACGCATAATTTGGCCTCCTTAGGTCCCAGTTTTAACTAGGTTTTTTCATTTTCTCTTTCCGTTTCACCTTTTTTACCTTTCTCCCCTTATACTGTATGTTCAGATAAACCACATTGTTGGGGATACGCATCTTTAATTGTATACATCCCACCATACATGGGGGCTTCTTTTAAAAGAAACATTCTATTACAAAGCTTACAAGCTTCTTGTGTCTGTACTATCTGTTGTTTATGCCATTTTATGGACCTCTATGACTTAAGTTTTTGCCAAGCTGGGTTACCTCGCTCCTGTGCTTATACCCTACGTTCCCGATTGTTCGGCTAGGGTATAAAGAGAGCACCTCTGTGATTGTTACAACCAGGTTATCTGGCGCTGTACCTCAGACGAGTGAAGCCAAAAGCTAGTGTTCTTAAATGAATAATTGGGTGGCAGATATTCAACAAGATGTTTCTGGAATAACGCATAAAAGTGGCTATCTATGCTTCAGATACAAGCCCAGCCTAAGAAAAGGAACCCCTAATGGAACTATTTTTGTTGGAAGATGTTTCTTATGTTAAACAATAATATAACATAACTCCGCTGCACACACTTTGTCTATTTGAGCAATATGGCCGGATTGCCTGGTTTCCGACAATACCAAATGTTTCCTAGTCAAACATAAGTATACGGAAACACTCCAACGTTTTGGTTCGGAGGTAGAAATCGAAGGTCTGCGATGACAAAATTTTCATACAATCCGGCAGGATATAAGTTCGGTCATAAAGTACATAGATACATCAAATCAAACGCTCACTACCTTTCTACGCCATCTAGTAGTCTATCTAATTTACAGTCTTGTTGCGAAAATTTCATCATTGTCATCACTTGGTCGTATACCAAGCTTACAGGAATTTCCTTCCCGTCAGGTCCCCACGGTCCAACTCTGGCCATGTGGTTCGGGTCAGGGCCAATATAGCATGTCTTCACCATGGCCCATGCCTCTCGAGCGCCTTCACGGCATGCAGATGTCTTCCACAGCTCGAACCGATGCCAGGCACCCTTGAATAGATCAGCCAACCCCTCCATACTTTCTGGAGGGACTTCGAAAGGCCATAAGGCTTTGGCCATATTCTTCATCGCCTTTCGAGCACGCTCATGCAGCTTGGCCAACTCCTTCATAATGTCGCTCTGTAGAACTGGCATTTCCTCCTCGGGGCGACCGGTCAACATACCTGTATGAACCGAACTATCATATTCCGCATTGTATGATCCTATCAATAATCCGGACGGTTCACAAGACATACTGAATATGCTGCCCTTCAGCTTCTGGTTTTCTTGTTGTGCCTCTAAGAGTTGAGCCTTCAAGCTCTTTATCTCTTTGGCCTGTTTCTTTACTTCCTCTTCAAGTTTTTTATCATTGCCATAATACATTGGGGCACTCTTTATTTCTTCTAGCTCCCGGGTCAGCGCGCTATTCTTCTCCTTGAGAACCTGTGGTCATCAAACGATCCTTAAATCGGTTTTGTTCACATGCTTTAAGTCTCGGGGGCTACTACTACTATCTATCCATTAAGTTCCTGAATTTTTTCACCTACATATCCTTTGAGAACAGGAGAGCGACCCCGGTGAGTCCGTCCCGGATAGCTCAGATATATGCACCTACAGTGCTTAAGGCGTTAAACTCCAGCTCTGTTAAGGCAGGAGCGCGTAAGGCTTCTTTTAAGTGATGATGGTTCATCGCACTCTTGACTTCGGAGTTGGTCACGGACATCTCATCTGGCTCTCCGTGAGACGAGCGAGTATGTGCCGCATCAGCATCCGCCCCGTCCCGATTGGTATCTCCGGTGCTGGGTTAGTCGCAGCTCGACCGACTGGGACCTTACCCACGGTGCACCGTATACCCCTCCTGTGATGATAGAGGGAGGATTCGAATGATGGTCTGACTTCACGACTGAATATTAACAAAGAAGTATATACCTCTTTGATGGTGGAGCAGGTTTAGTAGTGCTGCCGACCTCTTTTCGTTTTGCACGACCCTTCCGCGAAGATGCTGACCTTTTCTTGGTCGCCCTCCCTTGGGTGCGGCTCGCTGAGCGCCGATCCTGCGAAACATGGTCCAATGTGGAGAATAAGGAAACAAGTGGGAGTATCCCTCTTCTTTAAGAATACAGGTTTCAAACACTTACCTTCATGAAGGGATCGAGGTCGGGGTAGTTAGCCATAATGGCCACCTCCGAGCCGTCAAGGCTCGCCTGATAGTAGACTCCAACTTCAAACTCTACAAATATGTCTGGATCCTCATGGAATCCGGGGTCTCCATTGCGATCATGATCCTCTAGCTGGGGTGCAAGGCAGTTAATGTTCTCAACAATCTGCCTCCATGACTGTTCAAAAAATAAATAGCCAGGATATCTGGTCAATGCATCCCTATGGATAAAAGAGCATTGAGCGATTGGAAAACTTACTCATTCAATAGGAGTATACATGGAGTAGGCTTCTCGGCAATTTACACGAATGAAGTCTTCTTCTTCTCCTTTGTAGAGGTCGGCCATAGCTGCCGCTAAGGCGACTTGGCCATGTGGACCCTTCCGCCTATAGCGGCATGCGTCGTCCTCCCCATTGTAGTTCCATAGGGGAGTTACTCGGGATTGAAGTGGTTGGATGCATCTTTGTATCGTGATAGCCATAACTTCCACTATGGAGAGTCCAGAATGGGTCAATATCTTGGTCTTGTTTACCAAGTTCATCACCTCCGCCCTGTCTTCTTGGGTGGAGGATTTGGGACGCCAGTTGTATAGCTTCTTCAAGGGGGCGCTGGAAGATTCCGGCAGTACGCGCCGAACAGGGTCCAGAAGGGGTACATCATCGATATAGAACCACTCCGAAGACCATAGATCCTTTCTTCGGAGTCCCGATGGGGTAGCCGGATCTGGCTATACGCCATACTTCGGCGGCGCCCACTTCAAAAACAGACCCTCCGCCCTGATGGCGGGGGACGAGGCAGAAGAACTTCTTCCATAGTTCGAAGTGAGCCTCGCAACCCAAAAACAATTCACAAAGGGCGACAAAGCCGGAGATATGTAAAATAGAACCTGGCGTGAGGTTGTGCAGCTAGATCCCATAGTGTTCCAGTAGACCCCTGAGGAAGGGGTGGATTGGGAATCCCATGCCCCTCAAAAGGAATGAGGTGAAGCACACCCTCTCCCCTTGGCTGGGATTGGGGAAATTCTCCGCCAATGCATCGACACCTATAGTGGTTAAGCCTGCCCGTACGAAGACTAGATCTGGGGGAGGGAGATATCCTTGCGTCTGGAGTCGATTGAGCAGGAGGTGAGATATGGAGCAACTCTGCCAGTCCCCCTCTTGAGGGGCATGAGGACACGAGGAGGAACCAGAGGCGCTCGCCATGGTCTGTTTTTGGTGGCTTGCTCTATTACTTTTGGTGTGATACGGGATGACGGTTTAAAGATCTCACCTCGCTTTATAGGCGCGGTTTGTGCCTGCCAGGAATATTAAAATACGAGGATAACAGACCATTCACATTCACTCGGACGCATGGAAATCGAGGCGATGGCAGGGAGGAATCATAAAGACTGGACACGGAAGCCTTGCAAAGCCGAAGACCTGCATCCGCATACCACATCGACATTGAAGGCAAGTTCGGGGGCTACTAAGGGAGAACTGGATTCAGGGGTCCTCAGATGTCCGGCCTAGGAGTATGGGCTGGGCTGCATGGGTCGTACAGGATCAAGTCGAAGATCATCTACCGTGTCCGGATGGGACTTCTCAACACGTGGACGGCAAGAATAGAGTCTGGAGGTTTCCTTCCCTGATAAACCGACTTTGTACAATCCATAGACCCCCTACGGTGTGTACATAAACTGGAGGGGTTAGTCCGTAGAGGGTAACTTTTCACCATCATCAGAATCCTCATAGGCTAGACATCTAGGGTTAGCCATTACGATCTCGAGGTAGATCAACTCTTGTAATCTTCATACTCGACAATCATAATCAAGAAGGAGTAGGGTGTTACCTCCATTAAGAGGGCCCGAACCTGGGTAAACATCGTGTCCCCTGGCCTCCTATTACCATTGATCCTTGGACGCACGGCTTGGGCCCCCCTACCGGAGATCTGTCGGTTTTTACACAGACACCAGCCCTGCGCCGCCCCTGACAACCGTTCGGGTGTCCGGAAACTAGGACAAGACTAAGGGGCAAGGAGGACTCTAGTGAAGCCCTCGACGACCGTAGGCCCTCCATCAGGGGGAAGGGCTCGCCGGCACCTTCCCTGGCGGACAACCTACCTCCGAGCGGTGCCTTGCTCCATGCAGCGTGGGGGAGGCCCTGGCCCCGGGCTCCCCCCACGCCGGCCCCAAGGCCCTTCGTCCACCTGCGGCTCGACCGCCACCCTGGGGGCCCTGGCAATGGCTGCGGCCTAGTTCACCTGCGGTCCATGGTTAGTGCAAGCATGCTCCTTAGGTGTTAGCTGTAGCCAGTGGCTGTTGCCGTCGAAGGCGTTGGTGGATCCCTGCAGTAGCTCGCAAAGAGCCTCGGCTTCGTGTACCTCCAGCACCCAGCATGGCATGGGGATCGGTAGGGGCCTTCTCCCGATGCGTACCTCAGGTCCATTGCGACGAGCACGTAGGCTTCCGGGCTGGCCGCGCCTGAGTTGCTGCCCAGTTGTCTCACGCTTCCGCACCCCATGCCCGGCATCGGGTCCTGATGGCTGAGGGTTGGTGCCCCGGCATGGCCCCAGGGGAGGCTGCTCAGGTTCACCCCGCCCCCGGGCGGCATGGTCGAAGTGGTGCGGGTTGCACCGTGAGGTAGGCCGACACCGAGAGGCTCTTCAAGGGCCCCGGGAGGGGCGTGCGGGCGTGGCGAGGGTGAGCGCACGCCCCCACCACAGCTTGCGATGTGGGCAAGGTGTAGAATGGTGTTGCGCCACTACATGCAGCATCTAGGAACTCAGCGACTCATTCCAGTAGGGCGTCGCTGCCGCTTTCCAACAGCCTGCACCTCAGCAGCTCTCGTGCCATGATGACCGTAGCTCGCATGTTCGCCTGCTCCCAGCGGGTATGTGGTGTCATCGCCGTGGTGTAGCTCGAAGACCGCCCGGCGGCGCGGTTGCGACATGGTGCAAGAGGGAGGGGCGGCGGCCCGCACCTCCCGCAGCTGACGGCACCAGGCAGAGCGTGAGCTGCGAGCAGCGCGGAGTGGAGGTCCTCCTCGTCAGCAGATACTGTCAGAGCGGACCGGACAACCCAGTGCTCAACGTGGGCTCTCAGGGCATCGGTCATGGTGGTGGTGGAGTGGCGGCGGAATGGTCGACGGAAGAGAGGCTCCGACACACCCCCTACCTAGGGTGCCAAATGTCGGATTTATGGTTCCGCAAACCCTTGAGAGGTTCGAACTCTGGGGTGCATGCGGAGATCTCAAACTACCCAGCCTGCCAACTCGCGATCCTCGCAGCCTAGCGCGTCGAGCTCGAAGGGAAAGCGAGACACAACAGTTTATCCTGGTTTGGCCCACCTTGCGGTGTAATACCCTATTCCAGCTTTGTGGTGGATTGCCTCGAAGGGCTGAGGATGAACTAGTACAGTGGTTGAACAGCCACAGGAGGTGAGGCGTTCTTGAGCTCAAGTAAGCTGGTGAGATGGTGAGGATGGAATGATCCCCTCCCCCTCTATGGTGGTGGCTAGGTCCTCTTCAGCTAAGTGTCCTTGGTCCTCTTCCCAAATGTAGGCGGGAAGGGATCCCACAACGGCCAAATTTGAAGGGAGACAACAAGTACATCCTATCCTGACTAAAGTGGTCTTCACCTGCAAAAGCCTCTGGTCGTGATGCTGGGGTGGGCTCGGCGATGACCTCTGTCCTGCAGTCCTGGCGGTCTTTGGTCTTGTTGCACCAGAATGGAAACCTTTGGTTGGTTCCCCGGGACTCCGCGCCTGCTACTTGCCTCCCTTGCGCCAAAGGGGAAACTGGTACACTGCACCCGCTCACGCCCGCCTGGCACCCGTCTGTCCTTGGTCATCATGGCTCACGTCAGTTGAGCCTCGCGAGGTGCGCCTTGCATAGGGATCTCCGCTCCTCGGGAGCCAGCCCGGGGAGGACGATCCCCTTGGAGGTAAGGGTGCCGTCTGCCTCGCGTGGCTTGGCCCCTCGCGAGGGTCTTGAGTTGTTGGTGCTGAAGCTGGGTCGTACCAGGCTGTCGATGGAGCCACGAAGTGGGCCGCAGGCAGGCAAGTCTGGGTACTCCCGCATCCAGAATGTCAAAAAAATTCTATTATTGATTTTATTTATTGTTTTTATTTGATGAATTGCATTTTGATTTCTTTAATGATTGTTAGAATTTGCTTGTTAATGTGAATGCTATGTCTGTTTAATATAGATTTTCTTAGGAGAGTGACAAATAGTAAAAAGTTATTTTCGAGGGCATTATTATCTTCATCGACATACCAGGCAAGTTCACTTTGACCATGTTATTCATACATATGTTTTTATTGCATTTAGTGTCACCATTTCATCATTTCCTCTAGTAGTATATTGAATTCTTGTAGTTGAGTAGAACGCATGAGGTAGGAACCCATCTCCCTATTACCAAGCCCAGGACGTTATATAGTTTTAATGCTACGCTATAGTAGATAGGGTTAGGTATGAGCGCACGAGAGTGGTGTGAAGGAGGACTCTATGTTAATGATGACAACTTCATGATGGCATCATTAAGGATTGCATCTTCAGGACCTCAAGACTTCAAGACTCGAGAGAAGAATTCAATACACACTACTGGGTGAAGGACGGTTGACGGGCACCCTGGAGCAACCAGTGGATGGCCGGGATGCATGGAGAAGCGCCATGACATCTTGCGAAAAGCTTCACCTAGACTCAAAGAGACGGAAGAATACTTCATGCTCGGAAGCTTACCTGTGCAACAGCAAGTGACTATGGGCTCTGGCTTGGTTGACCTTAGTTGTGACTCTTGCTGGGACGGTTCTAGTAGATGTAGAACTATGGTAGGATTGGATGAGCGCCAGACAGTGGTTAGGGGAACTCTTCGGAAGACCATGTTTCGGTCGTCTTGTTCTCAAACACCCTGAAGTGCGAGAACGTAAAAAGAGGGATCGAATGTTGCGGGTAAAGTGTACAAACCTATGCAGAGGGTCAAAACCTAATCGATTAGCCGTGTCCCTGGTTACGGACAATTTGAGCCTCTGGACTTGGATCTATCTCGGAACTCTCAACACTGGATTGATAACTTAATTGTGGGCAACTTATGATGACTTGGGCTATGAGACATCGGTTGGCAGAACCATGTCATGATAGAAAACTCCATAGTGCAGACTCCAGTTATTCCTTTGATGTAGGCAAAATAAAACCAGCTTTTGTGCAAAACAAAAATCAGACACAGAGCCACAAAGCCATATTGCATATAGTATAGTTTTATCATCTGTTTTCTCATATTGTGATCTTGCCGGTACATTCAATGTACTGACCTACACGGCTGCAACATATCAAGTTGCAGATATTTTCTTCCGATGAGTAAGGGTACGGTACAGGGTTACGGTCTACATTCAACTTGCCGATGGTGTTGATGGGACTCCACACCCGATTGATTGTTTCTGCTGAGACTTATAAGGTATATATCTGTTTTACGTTATTCATACATGTGATTGCACTTTGATATATACATTGATGTACTATGTGTGCCAACATACTGATCCAGGGATGGCACAGTTACACAGAGGCTTGACCGTTTGAGGTCGGGTCGCTACAGAGAGCCCAGTGCCAGTTCCTGTTTTTTTTCTATTTTAGAGTTTCGCAGAAAAGGAATACCAAATGGAGTCCAAACGGAATGAAACTTTTGCGATGATCTTTCTTGGACCAGAAGCAAACTAGGAGACTTGGAGATGAAGTCGGAGACGCAACAAGGCGGCCACGAGGGTGGAGGGTGCGCCCCTACCTCGTGGGTCTCCTGACCTAGTTCATTCGCCTATATATACTCTTATACCCTAGAAACATTTGGGGGAACCACGAAACCACTTTTCCATACCCAGAACCTTCTGTACCCGTGAGATCCCATCTTGGGACCTTTTTCGTCGTCCTACCGGAGGGGAATTTGATCATGGAGGGCTTCTACATCAACACCATTACCTCTCCGATGAAGCATGAGTAGTTTACCGTAGACCTACGGATCCATAGCTAGTAGCTAGATGGCTTCTTCTCTCTCTTTGATTCTCAATTCCATGTTCTCCTTGATGTTCTTGGAGATCTATTCGATGTAATATTCTTTTGCGGTGTGTTTGCCAAGATCCAATGAATTGTGGATTTATGATCAGATTATCTATGAATATTATTTGGTTCTTCTCTGAATTCTTATATGCATGATTTGATATCTTTGCAAGTCTCTTCGAATTATCGTTTTAGTTTGGCCTACTAGATTGGTTTTTCTTGCAATGGGAGAAGTGCTTAGCTTTGGTTCAATCTCGTGATGTCCTTTCCCAGTGACAATAGGGTAGCAAGGCATGTATTGTATTGTTGCCATCGAGGATAAAAAGATGGGGTTTTCATCATATTGCATGAATTAATTCCTCTACATCATGTCATCTTACTTAATGTGTTACTCCGATCTTTATGAACTTAGTACTCTAGATGCATGCTGGAAAGCAGTTGATGTGTGGAGTAATAGTAGTAGATGCAGAATCGTTTTGGTCTACTTGACACAGACGTGATGCCTATGTTCATGATCATTGCCTTAGATATCATCATAATTATGCGCTCTTCTATCAATTGCTCGGCAGTAATTTGTTCACCCACCGTAATATTTGTTATCTTGAGAGAAGCCAGTAGTGAAACCTATGGCCCCCGGGTCTCTTTTCCATGATATTGAATCTCTTTTACATCATACTAGTTTCCAATCTACTATTTTGCAATCTTTTACTTTCCGATCTATAAACCAAAAATACCAAAAATATTTACTTTACCATTTATCTATCTCTATCAGATCTCACTTTTGCAAGTAACCGTGAAGGGATTGACAACCCCTTTATCGTTTTGGGTGCAAGTTGTTGATTGTTTGTGCAGGTATTCAGTGATTTGTGCGTTGTCTCCTACTGGATTGTTACCTTGGTTCTCAAAATTGAGGAAAATACTTATTCTACTTTCCTGCATCACCCTTTCCTCTTCAAGGGAAAAACCAACGCAAGCTCAAGCGGTAGCAGCGCCCCCTGTCTTGTCATCGCCTCGTGGATCCCCCTGACTTGTTCCCAATGCCAAAAATTCCTATAAATATAGAAACCCCCAACCTAGATCGGAAGTTTCGCCGCCGCAAGCCTCTGTAGCCACAAAAAAACAATCGGGAGACCATTCCGGCACCTTGCCGGAGGGTGAAACCATCACCGGTGCCCATCTTCATCATCCCGGCGCTCTCCATGATGAGGAGGGAGTAGTTCACCCTCGAGGCTGAGGGTAAGTACCAGTAGCTATGTGTTTGATCTCTCGCTCTCTCTCTCGTGTTCTTGATTTGGCACGATCTTGATGTACCGCGAGCTTTGTTATTATAGTTGGATCATATGGTGTTTCTCACCCTCTACCTTCTTGCGATGAATTGAGTTTTACCTTTGAGATTTCACTATTATCGAATTGAATACTATTATGGATTTGAGAACACTTTATGTATGTCTTGTGTGGGATACCCGTGGTGACAATGGGGTGTTCTATTGATTCACTTGATGTATGTTTTGGCACTCAACTCGTGGATTCCCGACGTGACATTGGGGTAATCTATGCATAGGGGTTGATGCACATTTTCGTCCTTGTTTCTCCGGTAGATGTCAGGACCCCGACTCAATGCCACACCGATCTAGCATGTAACACCTCATATCACTTTGCGGCCTCACGCACGGTATTCCCATGGGTGTCGCCTTACCATGCCCGGGACCGTTTGCGCCTTTTGGCACACATATAAGATAGTGTCGCTAGCATCCATATGACAAAGAACCCGGCTGACATGGCTAGTCGTGAACCCAAAGTGGCACTAACTTACAGGGACAGACATCCATGACCCAGCATCGAACGTGTCAGTCATCAGCGAGTGAATCCAGGCTGTAGCACTGGGCTAGCAGGACTCCGGTGAACCGTGCTGTAGCGGGCTAACAGGACTCCGGTATTCATTGCGTGACATTTCCCCGAAGGGACAGACACAGGAACGAAGAAGGACACATGCCGGCCAGCCTAAGTGTTCTGGAGCAGTAGCACGCTACCATGGCTCAGTGGAAGCACTAGGAGACATTTCCCGGTAAGAGAGACTACTAAGGATAAACAACTAGATAGTCAGATCCCACACATAGCAATACACATTACACGTACGCATAACATGCAAGTATGTGCTGTACAACATGGCATCACAGCATAACTCAACAACTCATATAGATAAGGCTCAGAGAGCCATCATAGCATTTATTGCAAACAGGGGTCACAAGACCCATCATACAGAGCATACAAGCAACAAGCAGAAGCATTACATGTCTGGGTACAGACATCTACAAATGAAAAAGGCTGAAGAGCATGTCTAACTACAATATCCGATCAAGATCGTAGCTGAGGTACAAGCTACTTGTCGAAGTCCACGAGAACACTAGTAAGACCGAAGTCTTCGCTGCAAAAACATAAATAAAGCAACATGAGTACAAAGGTACTCAGCAAGACTTACATCAGATCCTATCATACATGCATTTGTATCAAGAGGGTAATGTGGGGTTTAGTTGCAGCAAGCCAGCTTTGTCTCTGTGGCTATCCTGTTCTACGACTACCAGAACTTCTTTGAGGTGATACGGCGCACACGAGTCCACTAATCACCACACAATACACCACTAAGGATTCATTCCCGTCTCCCTACGAGAAGGCCATCCATAGCACTCACACTTGTCTTGAGCATTTTATAGTATCCTCTTCAAGTTATCTATGTACCATGTAAGCATCCAAGAAGTCCATAACTGCGGACCCGGCTATTCGAATAGATCATGTTAACCCTGCAGGGGTGTACTTCTTCACACACGCTCTCGCCACTTACCGCCATGTACACGTCATGTATCTCGGCAACCTTCAAGTGGAAGCCTGGCGAGGGAGTCGGCCACGACCTGACTAACCACACAAGACTCTAGTCCAGGTTTATCGCCTATTCGGGTTCCATCCGCAAGGAGATCCGGCCGGGGTGTCGCTCACGGCCCCAAACGATGTGAGCAGGGTTCCCAAGCCCACCATCCGGGTGCCACTTGGTACACCATGCCACTGTGCCTAGTCTGTCCCAAGCCCACCTGGCCGGGTGCCACTTGGTAGACTACTAACACTACCTACAAACACCAGAAACTAGTTGCGACTCCTGGACAGAGACCAAGTTGGTTAATAAGTCGAGAGGGGCCGAGTTACCGGAACCCAATGTGTGGTAGTATCGAGTCATTGGACAACATACACAGAACTCAGTGCTTAAGTACGGTTCCAGTGAGACAACCCACCATGTACTCCTACATGGCCTCTCACCGCTACCTTTACCAAATCGTGTTCACACACTTAACTCTCAGCACCAGAACGTATCATAACACTCCAATTCTTTCCCAATGAATCAGACCTGACACAACTCTAAGCGATAGCAGGCATAGCATGGTAGGAACACAACATGGCTCAATCAACTCCTACACATGCTAGTGGGTTTCAACTATTTACTGTGGCAATGACAGGTCATGCAGAGGAATGGGTTCAACTACCGCAGCACAAAGTAGCAGATGAATTGTTGTTGTCCTAATGCAATAACTGAGAGCAGGAGCGAGAGAGTAGGATTGTATCGGAATGAACAAGGGGGTTTGCTTGCCTGGTAGATCAATAAGGGAGGCATTGCTTCACAAACAGGTACTCTGGAACGGTCTCCGGAGCAGGACCAATCGAGAAGGAACGGTGCCAACAATCAATACACAAGCATATGCAACAATATGATGCATGAACATGGCATGAAGATGTGATGCTGTTTGAGCTAATGCAACTAGTATTCAAATTGAATGAAGTCCATTTGAATCAAGGGTTCAAATGCAACTCCAAATTAAGCTCTTATATATGCCATTTATATGTTTTCACCTATACAGCAGGTTTAGATGGGTTTGTCATGCATGAAACTAGTACAGACGGATAGATTACATTTTTCTGATAATTTTTCATATATAAATTATTTCAATCTGAGTTACGGTTGAATTTCTATGATTTTTTGAAGTTTTGCTAATTTTCTGGAATTTCCTGATTAATTTAAATCCAGAAAATAAATAATTGCGTCAGCATGATGTCATGCCTACGTCAGCAGGTCAACGGTGCTGACCAGGTCAAACCTGATGTGTGGGGTCCACACGTCAGTGACACGGGTTAAACAGGGGGGTTAGTTTATCTTAATTAAAGATTAGGGGGCACTGGGGCCCACATGTCAGCGTCAGGGGTTAGGTTAGTTGGTGATTAGGCTAATCACCTAACGGCGAGGTCCACCTGTCAGGCCGGCGAAGTCAAAGCGGTCAAACCCGCCGGCGTTTAGCCGCCGGCGAGGCCGAACGCGGCGGAGGGGCTCGGGACCGCGTCTTCGGCGACCAAAAGGGCCGCGGAGACCATCTGCGAGGAGCCCAGGCTCGCGCGCATCCAATGGGACACGCGGGAGACCGTGGGGGTGCTGGAGCTCGCCGGAGCGGAGCTCGGGGCGGCGGCTGGAGTTCGGCCGGGTGCGCGCAGGTGCTGCAGGGCACGGGGGAGTGAGCGGAGAGGCTCTACGGCCTCCTGGCGTCACCAGGAGCACGGCGACGCGCTAGGTTGCGGGCTGCAGTGGCCAGGGCGACGGCGGCGACATGGACGGCAGCGAGGAGCTACGGCCACAGCGAGGAAAGGGGCTACGGCGTGCAGGCAGCTAAACGGAGAGAGGGGAACGGGGCAGGAGCTCACTGTGGTTCCGGTGGCGTCTTCAGCGGGCTCGGGGGAGGTCGAACGGTGGCGTGGTGGCGAGGATGATCTCTGGTGGCCGGAGATGAAGACGACAGCGATGGCGACTCTCCAGGGCCTCCCGAGGCGCGTGGCTTGACGGAGAGGTAGCCGGCGATGTGGCGGAGCTTCTGGGCGCAGCGACAGGGCGAGGGGTGGCCGGTGGTCACGGCGGCGAGCAGCGGCGCTCTCCGGTGCGCTCGGTGAAGAGAGGGAGAGGGAGCCAGAGGAGGAGGGGGAAATGAGAGAGAGGGAGAGAGGTGCGGGGCGTGCATGGCGTCGCGCGGGTCATCCAGAGCGACGAGGGGGAGGACAGGCAGGCAGGGAGGAGGTGGTGGCGCGGTTGCAGCATGCCGGCCACGCAGCTACTCCTACTGGCAGGAGCTTGAAGAAGCTCCTGTCAGTTGGGCTGGGCCGCTGCTGGGCTGGCCACTTGGCCCGCCAGGTGGCTGCACAGGGAAGTAAGCCCAGGTAAGCTCCCTTTTTCCCATTTTCTTTTATTTTCTATTTTTCTGACATTTGTTTTGATTTAATAATAATATTAAATCATTTTATTTACTTATGCCAATTTTTGTAGGAACTAATGGTATTATTCCAAAGCTCCTCAACAAATGGCATAATTTTTTGGACATATTATATATATATAACAAATATATATCCAATGCAAATAATTATGCATTAATTCCAAATGCCCAAAATAAATACTTATGAGCTCCTAAAAATATTGGTTTGATTTTTATCTCTGTCCAATATTTTCAGAGAACAACAGGAGCATTTTCTTGGACCTCTTTGGAGCAATTTTTATTTGGGTCATTTTAGAGATGATTCTGAGGGTTTCACAAATCCTCATTTCAAATTTAAATGGAATTTAAACATGATGCACACATGACTAGCTAGCCTTGAGCATACCAGAACTAGGGATGTGACAGTAGAAAACTTGGGGCACTCTTTGAGGTCCTTTGTGTTGGATTGAATATTATGAATCTGAAGTTGTTTGATGCATATCGTATAATTAACCCACGGATAGTTGTGGTGACATTGGAGTATCTAGGTGACATTAGGGTTGATTAATGTGTGTCATATGGTGTTATTTTACTACAAACTCTAGGGATGTTTGTGACACTTATGGGAATAGCTCAATGGATTGATCGGAAAGAATAACATTGAGGTGGTTTCGTACCCTACAAGCAATTTCATCTTATGTTCTCCGCGATAGGAACTTTGGAGTGCCTTTCATCGCACGTTAAGGGATTGGCATATGATCTAATTATGTTATCATTATTGAGAGAACTTGCACTAGTGAAAGTATGAACCCTAGGCCTTATTTTCAAGCATTGCAATATCGTTTTCGATCACTTTTATTACTAGTTACCTTGTTGTTTTTATATTTTCAGATTACAAAAACCTATATCTACTATCCATATTACACTTGTATCACCATCTCCCCGCCAAACCAGTGCACCTATACAATTTACCATTGTATTGGGTGTGTTGGGGACACAAGAGACTCTTTTTTATTTGGTTGCAAGGTTGTTTGAGAGAGACCATCTTCATCCTATGCCTCCCACGAATTGATAAACCTTAGGTCATCCACTTGAGGGAAATTTGCTACTGTCCTACAAAACTCTACACTTGGAGGCCCAACAGGAGTCTACAAGAAGAAGGTTGCGTACTAGACATCAAGCTCTTTTCTGGCGCCATTGCCGGGGAGGTGAGTGCTTGAAGGTATATCTTCAGATCTTGCAATTGAATCTTTTAGTTTCTTGTTTTATCACTAGTTTAGTATATAAAATAAAACTACAAAAAAATGGAATTGAGGTTGCCTCATATGCTTCATCTTTTTAATGTCTTTCGTGAAAATGATGGAAAGTAAAGTTGTGCTCAAGTGTTAGAAGAAGAAGTCTATAAAATGTTTGGCACTAAATATTTGAATGATGAGCATGATTGCAATGTTGTTAGTACGAATTCTTTTAATATACATGATGCTAAGGATATGCAAAGCCATAAGCTTGGGGATGTTATGTTTGATGAAGATGATATTTTTTGTCCTCCAAGTTTTGATGTGCAAATTTATTATGATGATAGCATGCCTCCTATTTATGATGATTATGTCGATGAAAGTGATCCCACTATTTTGGAGGGTGTTGAATCTTTTCATAATATTGATAAAAGTGGATTTGGAGAGGTCATGACTTTATTTAGTGATGAATCCACTATTTCCGAAGAGGTTCCAATTGATTATGAGAATAAAGTTGCTATCTATGATGATTTTTGTGATGACATGTATGCTATAAAGAATAATGATAACCATGAAACTTGTGATCATGATTTAAATTTTCAATTGGATTATGCCTCACATGATAGTTATTTTGTTGAGTTTGCTCCCACTATCCCGAATGAGAATAAATTTGCTTATGTGGAGAGTAATAAAAATTCTATGCTTATGTATCATGAAAAGAATGCTTTAAGCGATAGTTATATTGTTGAATTCATTCATGATGCTACTGAAAATTATTATGAGGGAGGAATATATGCTTGTAGGAGTTGTAATAATATCAAGTTTCCTCACTATGTGTTGAAAGTTTTGAAGTTTTGCTTGTTTTACCTTCCTATGCTAGTAGATTCTTGTTCACATAATTTGTTTGCTCACAAAATTCCTATGCATAGGAAGTGGGTTAGACTTAAATGTGTTAGTCATATGCTTCATGATGCTCCCGTTATGTTTCAAATCTTATCTCTTATGTGAGTAGTGGCGGATCTAGGATTTGAAGACATGGTGGTCCACCCCCAAAACAAATTACAGCATGTGAATGTTTCAACTAATTACCAATACCACGTAGAAATAAATCAACATGGTATTACAAACATACTAAAATTATCAATTAAGTCCCAGTTTTCCATAAAAGAAGCCTACATAGCATGTCTCTGAAAAAAAGAAGCAATGTGCTAACTAATTACCAATAACACATAGGAAATAGATCAACATGGTCTTACAAACATGCTGAAATTGTCAATTAACTCTCAGTTTTGCATAACAGAAGCCTACCGGCATACACAAGTTCTGCGGTTTGCACATCGGCAAAATCCGGCATAGGCTTCTCCCCTATCTTCATAGCGTGTGTATGAAAAAGAGAAGCAATGAGTGATCTGCAGAATTATTTGTATGTGTTCGTCGGTTACTATACTAGACAATAGATAGCAGTAGCACAACAAAGAAAAACCCCCAAATCTTAATTGGGGATTGAGCAGTGGGCGAGTTTCGAGCTGGTACCTCCAATCAGGCAACAATAGGGAGTACTTAAGACCTGGAGCGGCCTGCGCTGGGTTGTTCGGAGCGTCGGAGGCTGGGCCGCAGCCTGTAGGGGGCGCAGATGCGTAATGGGCGCGACTGGCTCCGACCGTGGTGCGGGCTGGACGGAGGTGCGGGAGAGAGGAGGAAGCTCCTAGGCTCCCTGCGTTCGGGAGAGTGGCGACTGGAGAGGCGAGCGGGATCGCGGGGAGCGGCGAGGTGGACGGGTACGGAGGTGGCTCGGGGTCATGGACGCGAAGCATTGTGGTGGCTGTGTGCGTTGTTGTTTGTTGGGCTTAGTCTTACTGGGCTTTTCTTATTCTCTCTGGCCCATAGTATATAGTGCGGACCAAAATCCCAGGGTAGGCCGTGGCCCACCCTGTCCACCCTATAGCTCCGCCCCTGTATGTGAGCATCATTGACATCATCATGCCTAGCTAGAAAGACATTAAACAAAAGCGCTTATTGGGAGACAACCCAATAATTATACCTACTGTTTTTGTGTGTTCACATGATTATGATACTGTAGTAATCATGTTTTATAGTTTTTGTTTCAATAAATTGCCAAGTAAGACCTTTGGGATGGTCTATGGTGAAAGTTGATTTGATCTTGCTGAAAATAGAAACTTTTGTGCCCAGTAAAATAATTTTCGTTTTTTATAGGAGCGTGATAAAATACTGATTCTTTTTGAAAAAGATTTATATACAAATTTCCAAGGTTGTCCTAATTTTTCAGAATTTTTGGAGTTATAGAAGTATGGTAAGTTTCCAGATTACTACTGATTTTTTTTGTTTTTAACAGATTCTGTTTTCTATGTGCCGTTTGCTTATTTTGATGAATCTATGAGTAGTATCGGATGGTATGAACCATGGAGAAGTTGGAATATAGTATATATAACACCAATATAAATTTAGAATGAGTTCACAACAGTACCTAAATGGTGATTTGCTTTGTTATACCAACGGAGCTTACGAGTTTTCTGTTGAGTTTTATGTTGTGAAGTTTTCAAGTTTTGGGTGAAGTTTCGATGGACTACAGAATAAGGAGTGGCAAGAGCTAAGCTTGGGATTCCCAATTCACCCCAAGGTAATATTCAAGGACAACCGAGCATCTAATCTTGGGGATGCCCCGGATGGTATCCCCTCTTTCGTCTTCGTCTATCGGTAAATTTACTTGGAGCTATATTTTTATTCACCGAATGATATGTGTTTTGCTTGGAGCATCATTCCTTTTATTCGTATTTGCTTTCTGTTTGAATAAAGTACATAAGATCTGAAATTTTATTTATCAGAAGGAGTCTTTACATAGTTACATAATTATTTGACTACTCATTGATCTTCACTTATATCTTTTGGAGTAGTTTGTCAGTTGCTCTAGTGCTTCACTTATATATTTTTAGAGCACGACGGTGGTTTTATTTTGAAGAAATTGTTGAACTCTCATGGTTCACTTGTATTATTTTGAGAGTATTGAAACAACATGGTAATTTTCTTTGGTTATGAGTTTAGTCCTAATATGATGGGCATCCAAGAGGGATATAATAAAAACTTTCATATAAAGTGCATTGAATACTATGAGAAGTTTGATTCCTTATGAATGTTTTGAGATATAAAGATGGTGATATTAGAGTCATGCTAGTGAGTAATCGTGGATTGTAGAAATACTTGTGTTAAAGTTTGTGATTCCTGTAGCATGCACGTATGGTGAACCGTTATGTGATGAAGTCGGAGCATGATTTATTTATTGACTGTATTCCTTATGAGTGGCAGTCGGGGACGAGCGATGGTTTTTCCTACCAACCTATCCCCTAGGAGCAAGCACGTAGTACTTTGTTTCGATGAATAACAGATTTTTGCAATAAGTATCTGAGTTCTTTATGACTAATGTTGATTCCATGGATTATACGCACTCTCAACCTTCCACCATTGCTAGCCTCTCTAGTACCGCATGACTTTCGCCGGTACCTTACACCCACCATATACCTTCCTCAAAACAGCCACCATACCTACCTATTATGGCATTTCCATAGCCATTTCGAGATATATTGCCATGCAACTTTCCACCGTTCCATCTATTATGACACGCTTAATCATTGTCATATTGCTTTGCATGATCATGTAGTTGACATTGTATTTGTGGCAAAGCCACCTTTCATAATTCTTTCATACATGTCACTCTTGATTCATTGCACATCCCGGTACACCATCGGAGGCATTCATACAGAGTCATATTTTGTTCTAAGTATCGAGTTGTAATTCTTGAGTTGTAAGTAAATAAAAGTGTGATGATCTTCATTATTAGAGAATTGTCCCATGTGAGGAAAGGATGATGGAGACTATGATTCCCCCACAAGTCCGGATGAGACTCTAGACAAAAAAAAGAGGCCAAAAAAAGAGAGAAGGCCCAAAATAAAAAAAATGAGAGAAAGAGAGAAGGGGCAATGTTACTATCCTTTTACCACACTTTTGCTTCAAAGTAGCACCATGATCTTCATGATAGAGAGTCTCCTATGTTGTCACTTTCATATACTAGTGGGAAAGAAACTCATCTAAAGTGGTATGACAATGGGAGGCGATTTCGGGTGCATTTGAGGCCAAGGTGGACCAACGCAGATCTCATAGATCATGATGCAAACAATGAATCAAACAATGAGTATGACACCATAGTGAGAAGTACACAAGGTTCTCACAGAGAGTATGCTCCCTTGACTGATAGAGTGGTAAGTCTTGTGAACCTATTTGGAGAGTCAGACTTTTGAGCTCAATAGAAGTATCATCGAAGGCTCGAATGCACTAACCCATAACCCCGGGACTCCGGAGACGGATGCTACCTTGAGGAAAACAAAGAAAGTAAGCACTCGAAGTCCTTAGTCTATTTCTACTTCACAAGTCTTTTTACTTCACAAGTCCTTACTCTGTTGCATTAAAAATGTTTGTATCTTTGTTGTTGTTGTTGCTGCAGCATTTCATGAAACGTTGTCGGAAGCTAGTCACCATTCTTGGATGCACAAGCCAGGGTGCCGTAGATGTGCATGCTCCGACCACATCGATGGTGCAGGCAAGTGGAGCTGCCGCTTCTTCTAGCCACGCCGGTGCTACTACTAGCCACACCGGTGCTTCTTCTAGCCACGCCGGTGGTGGCAGCGACTCCGGTGAATCTGAGCATGAAGAGGAGGTGGACTTGCAGGACCATGAAGGCTCGGAGGAGATGAATGTGTCACAAATGATGGATGCACCACCAGTTTCCCAAGCAAAAAGGGTTGTACACCCTCATGTGGATCCATTCAGCCCGAACCTGTTCCAAAAGACGGTTCCTTGTCACCGCAAGAAGACCGTGAATGAGGGGTGCTCTAAGAGAGGAAGAAAGGGATGATGAACTAGTGTTTGGGCATGTTAAACTAGTGTTTTGCCTTGTTGAACTCATGAGCTTTTAGTTTGCTTTGGACTTGAGAAATTATATTTTAAGTGTTATGTTTTACTTGAGGACCTATGTTTCAAGTGTTATGTTGGACTTGTTTCTACTATTTGGCTATAACTATTACATATTATGAACTTCTATATTCTGCAGTGACAACTGGTGCATATATGTTGTTGTTTGCTCTGAAAAATTGCCGAAACTGATGTTTACAAGTGTGTTCTGTTGCTGGGGTGAGGGCAGGACCCTACCGCCATAGTCTCTGGTGGTAGGCTACGCAGTCATACCGCCAGAGACTATGGTGGTAGGGTCCTGCCCTCACCTCAGCCACTAGAAAAGGATAAGGTACCCCCCACCGCACCCCACACCCACCCATTCAACATCTTTCTTCCCCGAGCTGATCTTCTCTTTTTCACCTCCCTCCCCATTGAAGCCCTCCCAAATCCATCTTCATTCTTTGATCTTTGTCCGGTGGATCCAGACTATTTTCATCTTTGAAGGTATCTCTATCACCCCTCTCACTTTTGTTGGTTGGAATCATATCATTTGGTTGCATTGTTCACTTTGTTGCAAACCCTAGTTTTAGTCATTTTGTGTTAAATCAACTATCAAGTTGATATGTAAGGTTATATATGTGCTTACTATAGTGCCAAGTTAGTGGATCTGACACTTCATAGTAGAAACTAGGGTTGTGGTTAGGGTTAGTGCTTAGGGTTATGCTTATGACTTAAGCTGACTATAATAATGATGCCTTTGGTTTTTTGGTGTGAGAAGACCAAATGTGGGGTGGGGTTGTGCTAGGGTTAGTTCTTAAGGTTATGCTTACGATGACCGTTATAGTTACCCCTCGACTTGTAGGATGGCACCGATCATCTTCTTTGAGACTTCCGCGGAGGCGACGGCAAAGCGTGAATGCGAAGTCATTGAGGAAAAGATGAAGTTGTGGGTCGAAGCCATCGATGCGTTGAATTTGGCTTGTAGTGAATTTTCAAAGTACTATGTGACCGAGTGTGACGATAACAAAGTTGAGTTCTATGAAGCTAAACAGAAAAACATAAGCAAGCTCAAGAAGGAAGAGAAATTTCATACACATGCTCTTGCAAGGCAAATTGCATTGTGCGGTACATGGGATGAAGTGCATGACATGGACTTGAAAAACCCCGGCCAGATCATTGACTGGCTAGTTAGGCAACCATCTTTGCCGATTGCTAGTTGGGCTTCTCGTTGGGCTTGGGTCCGTGAAAGAAATGATGCCATTTGTTGCAATCCGGGGCTATACGACAAACATGTCGTGTTGATGGACGAATAGAGGGGGTTGAAACACATGATGTTCTATTGTCATTTGGACTATAATGACATGTACCCTTATCATTTATGTAACCTATGTCATTTGAATTTCTACTTATGTTATGTAAGCCTAGTCATTTGAATTCGATCTTATGTTATGTACCTTATGTCTTTTGAACCAGTGAGAACTTTGTGTCTTAGGTCATTATAAATAAGTTATGCTTTGTGTTTGTCTTAGATCATTTGGCCCTAGTTTTGGTTTGTTCCATTCAATGTAGCATGGAAAATAGGACCCCGGCGGTGCAGATAGCATATGAGAAGTGTGAAGGAGAATGACGCTGTAGGATGCTGAGAGAGCTTCGAAAATGGATTAAGAGTTGTGAAGAGGCAAACGCGGATATGAGTGATTTCAACAAGTATGTGTTCTGTGAGTTCCCTAAAGAGCTCGAGAGAGAAAAATGGAAGATAGTTAATGAGTTGCAAGAGAAGGAAGATGAGTGTAGATGGACTTTGGCAATGGAGATAGGGTTCTCCGTAAGCATTGATGAATTCGAGGAGGTGCACATGGTAAAGCCCGGGCAGATCATTGGATGGGAAATCAAACAAGGAGTGTCGGAGAATCCAACCCGACGTGCTTGATGGGCCTGGTTCCGCGAGGAAAAGGGTTCGATGATCCCTTGGGTGGGTTCTGTCGAGCATGAACCGAAGCCTAATCCAAAGTGTGTGGCACTAATCGAACGTATTAAGGAGGTTAGGGCCTGCTTTTCGGCTTATTAGGGGATCCTTTTCGAGTACTTAGGATGCTACCAGGAATGATCTTGGTCATTTGAACTTGTGGAAATGATGTGTGTCATTTGAACTATCAGACATGATATATGTCATTTGAACTAAGTACCGGGTGTTGCTTCTTATTTCAATTATCGGACATGACATATGTCATTTGAACTAAGTATCGGGTGTTGCATCTCATTTATTTTTTTCATTTTGCCCTATGCATCAAAGTTGACAACGAAATTATATGCATTGTTTTTCATTTGCCATCTCTAACTTGTTGCTTCTGTTGTTTTGCAGGGATCAACCCCTACCGCCACTGCCTCTGGCGGTAGGCAAGCAAAACCTACTGCCATAGCCTGTGGTGGTAGGGTCCCTTCCTGTCGTGCCCCATCAGATAGGTGTCTGGCTCGGCGCGTGAGATGCATGTCCTACCGCCATAGCCTCCGGTGGTAGGCCACCACACCCTACCTCCACAGGCTCTGGTGGTAGGGTCCCTTCTTGTCCCGCCCCACCAGACAAGGTGCCTGGCTCGGTGCACGAGTTGCAGGGCCTATCACCACTTCCCCTGGCGGTAGTCCACCACACCCTAGCCACAGGTTATGGCGGTAGGGTTGAAATCTCTGCAAAATGGAAAACAGGCAACATGCTAGACAAAGTAGATAAGTAAACAAGCAGCATTCATATATAGCTGACAATATTTCAGTAACAATTTGTCTGACAATTTTTCAATTACAAATAGTTCAACACTAAAGATCGCAAATAGTTCATACATTGATGAGGACTGGTAACCACTCCACATACATCTACGTCGTGCGTTTGACTCTCCCTGGTAATCACTCTATCCAAGCTTTGAGAGTTTTGACTACAACGGTTGCCGATCACCACCTGCTGTTGGGTAAGAACTGGTAAGAATTTGAGATTCGCTTGAAGGATTTGTGACACACCACCATCACCACCACTTCTTAGTAGTCTGTAGGATCATATTCTTTTGTGTTTCTATTGCTGCTAACCATGGCAGGATCACAAGCTGATGAGACTGATTGGGAGAACATGACGAACAAGGAGTTGCATGATAAATTTCAGCAAATGATGAGTGGCCAGGTGGGAGATGTGCTAAACAAATTTAAAGAGGCTATGGAGAAGATAGATGCCATGGAGAAGTCATTCGAGACAAAGCTGGATAACAAGTTTAATGAATTGCTCAAGCGTCTTCCCCAACCACCACCGGTTGCACCTGTCGCACCTCTACAACAACAACAACGACATCTCCAACGCTACCTTCTAAATCAAGTGGTTAATTTTGATGCTAAACAACGTGTTGAATTGATTTTGAAAATGCATGAGTTAACTAAGGAAAACATTGAGCATATGAATGCTAAATATAAACTTGCTGGAGATAAGGGTAGAAAAAATGTTGTGTTTGCACCTGGAGATCTTGTTTGGTTACATTTGCGTAAGGATAGATTTCCTGATTTGCGCAAATCAAAGCTAATGCCACATGATGATGGTCCTTTTAAGGTGTTAGAGAAAATAAATGATAATGCATATAAACTTGAGCTGCCTGCAGAATTTGGGGTTAGTCCTACTTTTAACATTGCAGATTTGAAGCCTTATTTGGGTGAGGAAGATGAGCTTCCGTCAAGGACGACTTCATTTCAAGAAGGGGAGGATGATGAGGACACCAATACCATTGTTACACCCACAGCCCCTGCTGCTATACATACTGGACCAATTACTAGAGCTCGCGCATGCCAATTAAATTACCAGGTACTTTCGTTTCTTGGTAATGATTCTAATGTTCATGAGAACATGATGCTGCCTAAATTGGATACATTTGTTTTGCTTAGAAATGAAGGGCCTAGCTTGGAGAAGGATGAACATTGGAGCAAGAACAAACATGGAGATGATGGCATGTGCAAGGGGAACAAGAACGAAGTTACAAGTGATGATTTCAGGACGTTGAAGCCACCATAATAAGTGCATGAAGCCTTGGACGAAATATACAAGATGCTACTTCATAACTTTCGTCTAGAGGCTATTCTAGGTGCTGCGTCACCTTATTATTGGGCCAGGCCCATGTAATTTCGAAATACTTGAGTATAGGCTGTTTTTAGAGTCTATATGTGTAGGGAAACAAGGGATAGGGTTGTTCGGACCCCTTCCCCAAGGGCCACGAAATCCCCCCCCCCTCTCTCTCCATATATACAGCCCTTAGGGCATCGTTTAGACTCTGGGTTTTGTTTAGATTAAAAGTTTGCCATAGCTGCAACTTCGCCTACTTCGTTTGTGTTCAACGACCAGACCAAGACGTCATAGAACCCCATCTTGATCAATAAAGCTTTCATCTTATATTCACAATATCCAGATTGCAATCTCAGTTTCTTGCTTGTTCTTTGTTTGCTCGCAGGAAATAGACCCTCATGGTCAGGTTGATCGTGCTTCGGCGTGGACAATAACCTCTCGGAGTTGGTTTAGCGATTGCTAAGGCGCGACGTCCTCGCATGTGCGTAGTTGGATCGTCAAAGTCTACTCCTCTGAAATGATAATCACCATCTTATCGAAAGACGGGACACCTTTGCCTCTATCATACATAGTGGCATAAAATAGTCTCAAGCATCACAATATCATCAAATATCCGGCAAAAAATAGTCTCAGACATACAACTTCAATAGATGCATCTCAAGATCACTAAGGAAAGATGGGCCCTTTTCCCTTCTTGTAACATGCCTCATCCTCCTCTTGTGCATCACGAGCCCTTGCAAGCTTTCTTGCCCTCTCTTATTCATGAGCAGCCTTCTCTTTGTGTGCCCTCTCCTCCTCGTGTTTCTTTCGTTCCATCTTCTCCTTCTGACGATGCTCTTCATCCAAGCCTCTCTGAGATGCTTCTTCGAACAGTCGTTGCCTCCTAAGATAATCTTGATATTGGTCCTTTTTAACATCCTCTAGAACATCTTGATCTATCCATGTTAAGTAATTGCAAAGAGGAGGCGGTGACTGGATAGGATAAACAAATTTGTTGTTAGGATTATGAGTTGAAGTTGGACAAAATTTAAGATTACTCTTTGACCATACTGGTGGTACATCATAGGCGTTTGTTGAAAGCGCCCGGTCATGTGCATAGTTGGGACACACAAAAAATCTTCTCCCTTCCGTCCATGACTTCTTGCGGTCGGTGGACACCTTCACCTTGCAAACATCTCCACACCAACATGATGGGGTTTTCATATCTTTTTCCTTCACCTCGTCTAGCTTGGCGTTATCCCACTTGTTCAGCATGTCTTCACGATCAGCACACGGCGACCTCGTCATGGAACCGGATGAAGCCATGCATACAAAAATAAGACTGGTTGTTAGTGAAAGATGTCAACATAATGAATAGAGGAAATGAAATAAGAGTTATTACAAAAAACAACAAGTACCATTCATATTATTTCAACCATCCGGATTGAGCAAAACGTCAATAGGCCTTCCTCTATCGATCCTCCTCGTCCTAGTAAGACCGGAAGCACGACCACCTCCACCGGAGCCTCTAAGACTCGCCCGTCCTCCACGCCCACGAACAGTAGTCCCACCTCATGCACTACCTCTAACACTAGTCCGTCCTCCACGGCCACCAGTCCTACCTCCTCGTGTGCCACCAGAACCTCCTCTATGAACACCCGTTTGGCTAGAGCTCGTGTTGGCATCGGTCCTCGGTTTTTTGGTGCATGTCCTAACATTGTGTCCCGGATCTTCACATTGTCCATAGTTGTTGATGTCCAATGGCTCCATGAAACGACCGCTACCAAACTATTTCATTCTGTTGTATCCAGCTAGATCATCCATGTCACTCCTAAACCTCTTCTTTCTTCTTCTTCCCTTTGTAGGCACCATGAGTTCAGGGTCAGGCACGATATGTGGGCCATCATACTCAGGACACTGTGGCTGGTCAAGGAAAGGATGAAATCAAGGCGCCCATGTTAACCTCGTGGCTTCCAATGTGAACTCTTGCAACCGCATGGTTCTCCCATCAGAAACATGCAAGTTTCTCGCCTTGGCCGCCGTCAGCAAATGCGAGCAGGGCCAGTGGTACTTATGAGGCCTCTCACACTGACACCACCGGTTCTTGAGGTCCACCTTATATGCAACACCACCGTAATCCACGCTGTCTCGTGTTGTGCCACCTGGCTCGTCCACTTGGTAGATCATTTCTTTGTCGTTGAATCTAATGATTTGTTGATGCGACGACTTCCCTGCTTGAAACCTCAACCAATCATCAACCTTGTAGGGATACTCTTTTTTTCTCACCTATCCGGTTGGCGATGGTTTGGGAATGCCTAAGAAAATACTCGTTCAGCTTGAAGAAGGTGTATTTCAGTATTGCAGTCACCAGCAAAGAACGGACACCCTTAAGCACATTGTTGAAGCATTCAACCATGTTGCTCGTCATGTCACTGTATCTACAACCTCCTTCATCGTAAGCGCGTGACCACTTACGCTTCTCCCCATAGTTCCTTTCCAAGAATTCTCTTCCCGGTTTGTTCTTTCCCAAAGCCTTTAAGAGTTTATCATACCGGATTTTGAATGCATTGATGGTGAATGCCACACAAACATGGGTAAGGTCTTTGCAGAACTCCTTGCTCTTGCATGCCCGGTAAAAGTTCGCCACGAAATGCCTCATGCACCATCGGTGATGAAGCTTTGGAAGCCTAGGAATGACAACTTCTATGGCCTTGAGAATGCCATGGTGCCGGTCCGATATGATGCATCCTGCCTCTTCCCAATCATCTTGGTCCTCACATGCCCCATGAACCACTCCCAATTGTCGTCATACTCATAAGGAACTAAAGCAAAGGCCACCGGTAACACGTTATCATTGGACGAATGAGCCATTGCCACCATTAGTGTGCCCTTGTATTTTCCGGTCAAGAAAGTGCCATCTATAGACAACACCGGGCGACAATGCTTAAATGCCTCGATGCATTGCCCAAAACTCCAGAAGGCACGATGAAACACTCCGTCAATGTCCTCAACCCCATGCTGCATGCCTGGGTTCTCATGTGCAATGGCTCCCAACGTCCTCGGAAGAATGTTGTATGCGGCCACATAATCACCATGCAACATCCTAATAGCATTTGCCTTGGCCTTCCATACCTTCCCATAATTGACCTTGTATCCATACATTTTTCAACAATAATCATCAGAAACTTCACGTTCACGGTTGGGTCATGGGGTATCTCATTCAATAATTTGTAGCCGAGAAACTCTGACGTGAGTTGACGGTGGCCCTTGCTTTGGTCAGCTTTGTCTGGCGGTATGCACTCATGAGTAGCTACACAACTTTCCAACTCCCATTGCCCCGTTTCATGAATCTTTCTTCCATGAACCTTCCATTTACAACCTTCTTTGTCACACTTCATGGTGCAACGCACCTCTTGGTTCGAATGACCAACAACAAATGGCCTATGGTTCTGAATAGCGTAGTCACTCAACCACATCTTAAACTCTTGGAAGCACCCAAACTTGATGCCTTTTTTCAAATGAGCATTCTTATCCTCATCCTTTAGCCTTGGATCGTCGACTCTAGGGCACGGTGTTGGTTCAACCAACCCTAGTCTCATGCCACCATCAACAATGGCATGGTCGGCAAGTCTAAGATCATGAAACAATGGGGGTCCTCTTTCCTTGTCGTGCACCTCCTAGAATAATTGATTTTCTTGCACCATGAATCCATCCTCATCCAATTCTTCCTCAGGACCCTCGACATCTGAGCCATTACCACACATACGGTTATAAGGGAGGCTACGATCCATATCTTGTTGATGGACAATTACATCCAAGTTACCTATTGGATTGTAATGATTCTCTTATTCTTCCGCATTAGCATCATCATCAGCATGACCAATATCGTCATCATCAACATGAGCCATAGCATGAATCTTCGGGTCTTGAATTAATATGGCTCTATCATTCATCTCCGCTTCATTTGATTAACTACTTGGTGGTTGGCTATAAGAATTGGGGACATACACCCTCGACCCTAGCATCATGTATTAGGGAGGAGGCATGTCGGTTCAAGTCAATTTGTAGCAGAGGAGCATCAACCTTGGTGGCAAATAATTCAAGTGAGTTGTCTTGTGATTGCTCTACTTTACCCTTGTACACCTTCTAATGCAATTCCAAGGTGATAGGCATACTCTTCAACAGAGACTTCACCCCCACTCCAACATCGTACTTCCCAATAAGTTTAACCTCGCCATTTGGGTCCATCCAATGTAACACACTTCTAACTTTCACAACTACATCCTCATAGGTTCGGCTATACTCAAATACCATGTGTTCTTCCCCTTCATCATCATTGCCATTCGTAAATGTCTCCTTATCCAAATAATGAAGATTCACGAGACTACCCATCTAAATAAATTTTAGAAAATGTCAACGATAGGCGGCAACATAATATGGGTCAATATTTATTGCGCATCCCATGGATCGATAGAAGTTCTATGCAATACATTCAAGTAACAAAACAAATAACAACTAAAGAACAAAATATCATGGCTTAACCCTAACAACTAAATAATGCCTTTGCTTAACCCTAACCCTAACCCTAGAAATAACCAAAACAATAACCCTAGATCTAACTACAAACAAGAAATGTTAGCACACTACACATGGTCAATCACACATATACAACCCTAGATCTAGATTTACCAACCATCAAATCCATTGATTTCACACAAAAAGGAGCCCAACTAGGGTTTGCATAAAAGTAAACAATGCCATCAAATAAGTTGATTCCAACCAACCAAAAAGAAGAGAGTGAGTGAGGTACCTTGAGTGATGCAAATGGCCTCAATCCACCGAAGAAAACTCAAGCAATGGAGATGAATTTGACGGAGCCTAGGATGGGGGAGAGAGGGAGGAGAGGGGCTAAGCTCGGAGGAAGAAGGGATTTGGGGGCAAATGGGTGGCTTGTGGGGCCCACCCAAGCTAACAGCCACTAGTTTTGAGCATGCCATACCCTACCGCCACCCTCTCTGGCGGTAGGTAATAGAACCCTACCGCCACGGGCGTTGGTGGTAGCCACTTATCCACATCAGCAGGCAGACGGCGCCATCTACATTGACCCGGTCCCTACCGCCACTCCTTGTGGAGGTAGGACGTTTGAGCCTACCGCTAGCTCAGGTGGCGGTAGGAAAATGGTAAGATCCAATTTTTTTTCCGAGAGGGGTCAGATGCGGCTAAAAGAGGGCAAAAGGGTTAAAATGGTGAATTTGGCCGCCTAGGGCAGCCAGGTCGCGCCCCAAGGGGCTGGCCGCCGGCCCTAGGGCTTGTCACGCCCAATATGCGACCCTATCCAAAAGGAACTCGAAGGTCCCACCAAGGATAGACCCGCATATTGAAACGCTTTTGCAAGGTGGATATCATTACATCAACATTACATAATAGATGGGGATACATACAAAAGGCATGCAATGCCACATGAATACAACATCATATTACATAAGAGCACCATCCGACTACGAATGAAACACAAACAGAAACTCAAACAACATCCACCCTGCTAGCCCAGGCTGCCAACCTGGAACCTATCCCCTGATCGAAGAAGAAGCAGAAGAAGAACTCCAAAACAGGAAAACATCGCTCTCGCGTCATGATCATCGCATAACATGTACCTGCAACTGTTGTTGTAGTAATCTGTGAGCCACGAGGACTCAGCAATCCCATTACCATGGGTATCAAGACTAGCAAAGCTTAAAGGGGTAAGGAAGGGGTAAAGTGGTGAGTTTGCAGCAGCGACTAAGCATATATGGTGGCTAACCAACGCAAATAAGAGCGAGAAGAGAGCAAGTGGAACGGTCATGAAGCTAGCAATGATCAAGAGGTGATCCTGAACTCCTACTTACGTCAAACATAACCCAAGACCATGTTCACTTCCCGGACTCCGCCGAAAAGAGACCATCACGACTACACACACGGTTGATGCATTTTAATTCGTATCTGGTGACAAGTTATCTACAACCGGACATTAACAAATTCCCATCTGCCACATAACTGCGGGCATGGCTTTCGAAAGATAATACCCTGTAGGGGTGTCCCAACTTATCCCATGATAAGCTCTCGCGATCAACAAAGGATATACCTTCTCCCAGGAAGACCTGATCAGTCTCGGAATCCCGGTTTACAAGACATTTTGACAATGGTAAAACAAGACCAGCAAAGCCGCCCGATGCACCGACAATCCCGATAGGAGCTGCACATATCTCGTTCTCAGGGCAACACCAGATAAGTCAAGCTACGAGTAAAACCAAACCTCGAGTTTCCCTGAGGGGGCCCCGCAGGCTACTCAGTTCAGACCAGCGCTTAGAGAAGCACTGGCCCGGGGGGCTAAAATAAAGATGACCCTCGGGCTCCGAAAGCCCAAGGGAAAAAGGGCTAGGTGAGGCAAATGGTAAAACCAAGGTTGGGCCTTGCTGGAGGAGTTTTATTCAAAGCGAACTATCAAGGGGGTCCCATAAATCACCCAACCGCGTAAGGAATGCAAAATCCGGGAACACAACACCTGTATGACGGAAACTAGGGCGGCAAGAGTGGAACAAAACACCAGGCATAAGGCCGAGTCTTTCACCCTTTACCAAGTATATAGATGCATTAATTAAATAAGAGATATTGTGATATCCCAACATAATCCTGTCCACCATGGAGCGATCTTCAACTTCACCTGCAACTAACAACGCTATAAGAGGGGCTGAGCAAAGCGGTAACATAGCCAAGCAACAGTTTGCTAGGAAGGGTGAAAAGGTTAGAGGCTGACATGGCAATTCGGGTGGCTTGATCAACAAGAGATAGGTAGCGCGGCAAAGCGATAGAACGAAGCAACTAGCATAGCAATGATAGTAGTGAGATCCAGGGTAGCGGTCATCTTGCCTGAAATCCCGCTAAGAAGAAGAACGATTCCATGAAGACGAATGGATGAAGACGAACCAAGCATAGACGAACAGATCCTCACGATCACAACGAAACGGGAACTATTGAGAAGAAGCACACAACATGGTAAGCACACCACACATAGACAAGACATGATGCACAACAAGCATGATGCATGACAAGACTACATGAAGCTACTCATGGCAAGAGATGATGCAAACAAGAACAACATATCAAGGCAAGTTTAAATGAGGCCGGAAACAACATATAACAATTCCAGTAAGTCCTCATATGCAAATTTTGAAATTGGTCCAGAAATGAATAAATCTTATGTTCAAGTTGTTAAACAACAAGTTAAGATGCACCAATATGATCTACACGAGATTCTAGTAAAGTTACATATAAAGTTCATTTAGTTTGGAGCTACGACCTAGAAGATATGAGCAAAACAAGTCAAACATGGCATTTATGCAAAATGCATCCAAACATCAAGCAAACACCTCAAAACAAGGATGCAACATGATAATATGGAACTACATGCAATTCTAAGCAAATTTCATATAGGGCACACTCAAAACGGGGCAACGCTTCAACACATACACTCTATACAAGTTATAGCAACAAACTGTCCATAACAGCAACTAGGCATCTTGCAAGCATAAAAACAATATGCTAAGGCACCTCAACATAAGAACAAAGGGCATGGGCATGAAGTACAGGTAAAGCATGACAAAACATGAACACTGAACTATCTCCAGAAATCACTAGAACATGCTCAAAAGGACATGGCAAGATTGCAAATAATAACAGTTTCAGGCTTGGCAGAAATAACATCAGGTTGCAATGTTTAGAGCTATCAAACAACATGTTATAGGAACTTAACATGGCAAAAAAAGGCATGGAAGGAATCTACTAAAGTCATAGAACAAATGTCCCTTACTGACCATGAGCCAAAAGGGCACAGAAAATATGATGGCACCCATGTAAACATAGCAAGAGATATGACAGATTATACATGGTAGGAACAACAATAAGTAGGCATGTTGGTGAGCTTGAACCACTCACCACAGAGCAATACATGGCATGAGAAGGAAACCAACCGTAAGAAGACATGATTATGAAGCTAAACATGGCAAGAGTAAGTTCATAGGGTGCATGGATCACTAGAAAAACACATGGCAAAACTGAACTTAATGTTAACAGGCTGACAGCAACATTATTTAGCAAGTTTGGAGCAAGATAACAACAAGTTACGGCAGCCTATAAATGCAACCAGGGGCATGAATGGATAGAGCATGACATGTATAACAAAACATCCTTAGTGAACATCTCCATATTATGCATAGAATGACTTGTAGCAGCAAGTTAACATGGCATCGGGATATAGCAGATTCAGACTAGCAAAACAGAAACAACAAGTACCCTACTTCATGAGCTCGATGCACTCAGTACAAGACTCACAAAAATACATGGATGGAAACACTGTGAAGATGGCATGATGTAGCACAAAACACATGTAGAGCTCATGCCCAAAGGATGCACACACAAAATGCAACGAAAAAGACAAATCATCAAGTTATAACAGTTTCAGCAGGTTAACATCACATAGCACTCTTGCAACGATGATTAGGACATCAAGATGAACTCAAACAAGCATGACACAATGCAAAGAAATGAAGAGCATCTCACAAAGAACAATTTGATATATTACATGCATGAAATGGAGCAGTATGCACGGAGTTATGATGCGATGAACAGGAGCTAAAAATATGCAAATATTTAGGGACTTGGGGAAATCTCGGGGGTCAAACCTCAGATCTGCACGGTTTTCGAGGTTCGCCGGAGTTTCGCCGGAGTTTACGTGGAAGGCGACCGGAGTCGAGGGAGAGGTCGGGGAGACCGGGGAAGGACGGATCCGGTCAACTCCCGACCAGATCCGGCCGGAGGGCCCCCTGGAGGTGGCGTGGACGGCGGGATCCGGGCAGCGAAGGCTCGCCGGAGATCCATGGCAGCGGCAGCGCTTCTGGAGGAGCTCCGGGCGGAGGCGGCCACCTGAAGAGAGATAGAAAGAGCTGGTGAGGGAGAGGGAGAGCAAAGGAGAGGGAGAAGAAGGTGGGGCGGCGCGGGCTCACCGGGCGACGAGCTCCGGCCGGCGGGGCTCCGGGCGGCGCCGAGCGCCGGGCGGCGGCGGTCGCCGGTGGAGGCGGCTGGAGGCGCAGGCGAGGCGGGCACCTGCGGGCGGCGGGCGCGGGCGGCGGGCGGCTGGGCCTGCGCGGGCCTGCGACGGGCTCGGGCGGGCCGCGGTGGCGGGTGGCGGCGGAGGTGCCACGTTGAGACGCGCCACTGGCTGGGAGCGGCGGTGGGGAAGCGTCCGGTCCGGGACGGACATGTCCGGCGGCGCGGAGGGAGGAAGGAGCTAGGGTTAGGGATTCATCCGCGAAAAATGGAGGGGTAGGACCTATTTATAGATTCTGTGAGCTAGGAGAGTCCAAATGAGGTGCGGTTTTCGGCCACGCGATCGTGATCGAACGACCGAGAGCATGGAGGGGGTTAGGATGGGTTTTGGGCCACTTTGGAGGGGTGTTGGGCTGCAAACAAAAGAGGCTTTGCGGTTACCCGGTTAACTGTTGGAGTATCAAACGGACTCCAAATGGCACGAAACTTGACAGGCGGTCTACCGGTGGTATACCAAGGCCGCTTGGCAAACCTCGGTCCATTCCGAGAACGTTTAACACCCGCACACAAAAGAGAGGCAAAAGGGGGCGCCGGTGAACATAGGAGTGTCGGATTGCAAAACGGACAACGGGGAAAATGCTCGGATGCACGAGATGAACATGTATGCAAAATGAAATGCACATGATGACATGATAAACTGCAACATGCAAGCAAATGACATGGCAATGATGGCGAATAACTGGCAGACACCTGGCGCATCGAATCCGGGGCGTTACAACACTCCTACACTAACAAGAGATCTCGTCCCGAGATTTTAGGAACGAGGCGGAAGAGAAAAGGGATGAGGTGAAGCAAGAACTCAAGAGAAGAAGCAAAGAATCGAGAGCACTCAAGAAGAAGAGATGAACGACGAGAATCGAAAGCTCACGGAATCAGATAGACTATGAAACCATTCCGGTTAGAACGAGGTAAGAAACGAATAAGACTGAAAGGATTTAGGCAGCACTCCGCTGAAACATGGAGGGAATAGAACACGAGCTTGAGAGGATGGAATGATACTTGATGAAGACATGAAACAAAACCTCCGGAAAGAATTGAAAAGGTTGAATGAAAAGAACGGAGAAGAAAATGACAACTTGTGCCACAAATGAAATAGAGATCATCCTTAGAAGGAGGGATTAAACGGAGTTGTTGAGAAAATCAACAATGAAAAGAATAAGCTTGTTGTGGTCTTATAGGTAACATCTCAACATCATAAGATCATAAGATGATGCACCGGAACAATTGAAGTATTTGTATGAGGTGACAACCTCGAATTAATTGGAACACAAACGAATCTCCTGAGATGTCTTCCGAACTCCGGAATGATTGACTGGCGAGAGGCAAACGACCAAGGAGAACACTTGATCCAAGGAAAAGAATGTGATTAACCCGAAAAAAACTTGAATTGAGTGCACCAGAAAAAGAAAGGGATGAATAATGACAAACGAGAGGAGAATTCACCGGTTGAAATAATTGACAAAAGACTGAAGAGGCTCCACACGAATGAAATTGATGGTCGAAACAGACTCAGACTCCGGGAAGAAGAGGGTGGGAGGGCGGGAAAACAAAGGCAACTTGGAAGGGGAAACCGACAAATAACTTCAAGAGGAAACACCGGTTGGAATCATTGAGGAAAGAAAGCAAAGACTTCGCACGAGTAGGATGGATACTCGATTACGGACTCCGACTCCGAGATGAAAAGGGGTGGGCGGGTGGGAAAAATAAAACAATTGAGGGTTGAACTTGCAAAAACGGAGAGGGTCGAATCGTCTTGATGAGAAATGCACCGGATGAAAAGAGCTGAGGATCAACGATCGAAAAACCAACTGCGTGATCCTAAAGAAATTTTGAAGGGGAAGAGAAGTAATTCAAAACACCTACGTCAAGATTCCTCACCAAAGCGACGAAGAGGATGAGAAGTAAAAAGAATTCCTACTCTCCGATATAACTAGACTCCGAAAACAGTTTTCTTCTAGATTCAACAACGGCCAAACTACACGATCAATCAAGGGGGCTCCTAGGGTCGGTCAAGGCTCTGATACCAACTTGTCATGCCCAATATGCGACCCTATCCAAAAGGAACTCGAAGGTCCCACCAAGGATAGACCTGCATATTGAAACGCTTTTGCAAGGTGGATATCATTACATCAACATTACATAATAGATGGGGATACATACAAAAGGCATGCAATGCCACATGAATACAACATCATCTTACATAAGAGCACCATCCGACTACGGATGAAACACAAACAAAAACTCAAACAGCATCCACCCTGCTAGCCCAGGCTGCCGACCTGGAACCTATCCCCTAATCGAAGAAGAAGCAGAAGAAGAACTCCAAAACAAGCAAACATCGCTCTCGCATCATGATCATCGCATAACCTGTACCTGCAACCGTTGTTGTAGTAATCTATGAGCCACGAGGACTCAGCAATCCCATTACCATGGGTATCAAGACTAGCAAAGCTTAAAGAGGTAAGGAAGGGGTAAAGTGGTGAGGTTGCAGCAGCGACTAAGCATATATGGTGGCTAACCAACGCAAATAAGAGCGAGAAGGGAGCAAGCGGAACGGTCGTGAAGCTAGCAATGATCAAGAGGTGATCCTAAACTCCAACTTACGTCAAACATAACCCAAGACCGTGTTCACTTCCCGGACTCCGCCGAAAAGAGACCATCACGGCTACTTGCAAAAGCATTTCAATATGCGGGTCTATCCTTGGTGGGACCTTCGAGTTCCTTTTGGATAGGGTCGCATATTGGGCGTGACAATTTATCTACAACCGGACATTAACAAATTCCCATCTGCCACATAGCCGCGGGCATGGCTTTCGAAAGATAATACCCTGCAGGGGTGTGCCAACTTAGCCCATGATAAGCTCTCGCGATCAACAAAGAATATACCTTCTCCCAGGAAGACCCGATCAGTCTCGTAATCCCGGTTTTACAAGACATTTCGACAATGGTAAAAAAAGACCAGCAAAGCCGCCCGATGCACCGACAATCCCGATAGGAGCTGCACATATCTCGTTCTCAGGGCAACACCGGATAAGTCAAGCTACGAGTAAAACCAGACCTCAAGTTTTCCTGAGGGGGCCCCGCAGGCTGCTCAGTTTGGACCAGCACTTAGAGAAGCACTGGCCCGGGGGGGCTAAAATAAAGATGACCCTCGGGCTTCGGAAACCCAAGGGAAAAAGGGCTAGGTGAGGCAAATGGTAAAACCAAGGTTGGGCCTTGCTGGAGGAGTTTTATTCAAAGCGAACTGTCAAGGGGGTCCCATAAATCACCCAACCGCGTAATGAACACAAAATCCGGGAACACAACACCGGTATGACGGAAACTAGGGCGGCAAGAGTGGAACAAAACACCAGGCATAAGGCCGAGTCTTCCACCCTTTACCAAGTATATAGATGCATTAATTAAATAAGAGATATTGTGATATCCCAACATAATCCTGTCCACCATGGAGCAATCTTCAACTTCACCTGCAACTAACAATGCTATAAGAGGGGCTGAGCAAAGCGGTAACATAGCCAAGCAACGGTTTGCTAGGAAGGGTGAAAAGGTTAGAGGCTGACATGGCAATTTGGGTGGCTTGATCAACAAGAGATAGGTAGCGCGGCAAAGCGATAGAACGAAGCAACTAGCATAGCAATGATAGTAGTGAGATCCAAGGTAGCGGTCATCTTGCCTGAAATCCCGCTAAGAAGAAGAACGATTCCATGAAGACAAATGGATGAAGACGAACCAAGCGTAGACGAACGGATCCTCATGATCGCAACGAAACGGGAACTATCGAGAAGAAGCACACAACATGGTAAACACACCACACATAGACAAGACATGATGCACAACAAGCATGATGCATGACAATACTACATGAAGCTACTCATGGCAAGAGATGATGCAAACAAGAACAACATATCAAGGCAAGTTTAAATAAGGCCGGAGACAACATATAACAATTCCGGTAAGTCCTCATATGCAAATTTTGAAATTGGTCCAGAACTGAATAAACCTTATGTTCAAGTTGTTAAACAACAAGTTAAGATGCACCAAGATGATCTACACGAGATTCTAGTCAAGTTACATATAAAGTTCATTTAGTTCGGAGCTACGGCCTAGAAGATATGAGCAAAACAAGTCAAACATGGCATTGATGCAAAATGCATCCAAACATCAAGAAAACACCTCAAAACAATGATGCAACATGATAATATGAAACTACATACAATTCTAAGCAAGTTTCATATAGGGCACACTCAAAACGGGGCAACGGTTCAACACATACACTCTATACAAGTTATAGCAACAAACTGTCCATAATAGCAACTAGGCATCTTGCAAGCATAAAAACAATATGCTACAGCACCTCAACATAAGAACAAAGGGCATGGGCATGAAGTACAGGTAAAGCATGACAAAACATGAACACTGAACTATCTCCAGAAATCACTAGAACATGCTCAAAAGGACATGGCAAGATTGCAAATAATAACAGTTTCAGGCTTGGCAGAAATAACATCAGGTTGCAATGTTTAGAGCTATCAAACAACATGTTAAGGAACTTAACATGGAAAAAAAGGCATGGAAGGAATCTACTAAAGTCATAGAACAAATGTCCCTTACTGACCATGAGCCAAAAGGGCACAGAAAATATGATGGCACCCATGTAAACATAGCAAGAGATATGACAGATTATACATGGCAGGAACAACAATAAGTAGGCATGTTGGTGAGCTTGAACCACTCACCACAGAGCAATACATGGCATGAGAAGGAAACCAACCGTAAGAAGACATGATTATGAAGCTAAACATGGCAAGAGTAAGTTCATAGGGTGCATGGATCACTAGAAAAACACATGGCAAAACTGAACTTAATGTTAACAGGCTGACAGCAACATTATTTAGCAAGTTTGGAGCAAGATAACAACAAGTTACGGCAGCCTATAAATGCAACCAGGGGCATGAATGGATAGAGCATGACATGTATAACAAAACATCCTTAGTGAACATCTCCATATTATGCATAGAATGACTTGTAGCAGCAAGTTAACATGGCATCAGGATATAGCAGATTCAGACTAGCAAAACAGAAACAGCAAGTACCCTACTTCATGAGCTCGATGCACTCAGCAAGATACTCACAAAAATACATGGATGGCAACACTATGAATATGGCATGATGTAGCACAAAACACATGTAGAGCTCATGCCCAAAGGATGCACACACAAAATGCAACGAAAAAGACAAATCATCAAGTTATAACAGTTTCAGCAGGTTAACATCACATAGCACTCTTGCAACAATGATTAGGACATCAAGATGAAATCAAACAAGCATGACACAATGTAATGAAATGAAGAGCATCTCACAATGAACAATTTGATATATTACACGCATGAAACAGAGCACTATGCACGGAGTTATGATGCGATGAACAGGAGCTAAAAATATGCAAATATTTAGGGACGGGGAAATCTCGGGGGTCAACCTCAGATCTGCACGGTTTTCGAGGTTCACCGGAGTTTCGTCGAAGTTGACGTGGAAGGCGACCGGAGTCGAGGGAGAGGTCGGGGAGGCCGGGGAAGGACGGATCCGGTCAACTCCCGACCAGATCCGGCCAGAGGGCCCCCTGGAGGTGGCGTGGACGGCGGGATCCGGGCAGCGAAGACTCGCCGGAGATCCATGGCGGCGGCGGCGCTGCTGGAGGAGCTCCGGGCGGCGGCGGCCACCTGAAGAGAGAGAGAAAGAGCTGGTGAGGGAGAGGGAGAGCAGAGGAGAGGGAGAAGAAGGTGGGGCGGCGCGGGCTCACCGGGCGACGAGCTCAGGCCGGCGGGGATCCGGGCGGCGCCGGGCGGCGGCGGTCGCTGGTGGAGGCGGCTGGAGGCGCGGGCGAGGCGGTCACCTGCGGGCGGCGGGCGCACGCGGCGACCGGCCGGGCCTGCCCGGGCCCGCGACGGGCTCGGGCGGGCCGCGGTGGCGGGTGGCGGCGGAGGTGCCACGTGGAGGCGCGCCACTGGCTGGGAGCGGCGGCGAGGAAGTGTCCGGTCCGGGACGGACATGTCCGGCGGCGCGGAGGGAGGAAGGAGCTAGGGTTAGGGATTCATCCGCGAAAAATGGAGGGGGAGGACCTATTTATAGATTCTGGGAGCTAGGAGAGTCCAAATGAGGTGCGGTTTTCGGCCACGCGATCGTGATCGAACGACCGAGAGCATGGAGGGGGTTAGGATGGATTTTGGGCCACTTTGGCGGGGTGTTGGGCTGCAAACAAAAGAGGCTTTGCGGTTTCCCGGTTAACCGTTGGAGTATCAAACGGACTCCAAATGGCACGAAACTTGACAGGCGGTCTACCAGTGGTATACCAAGGCCGCTTGGCAAACCTCGGTCCATTCCGAGAATGTTTAACACCCGCACACAAAAGAGAGGCAAAAGGGGGCGCCGGGGAACATAGGAGTGCCGAATTGCAAAACGGACAACGGGGAAAATGCTCGGATGCATGAGACGAACATGTATGCAAAATGAAATGCACATGATGACATGATAAACTGCAACACGCAAGAAAATGACATGGCAATGACGGCGAATAACTGGCAGACACCTGGCGCATCGAATCCGGGGCATTACAGGGCTTCTGCCCTCCTACACCCTCCTTTCCTTGTATGAAGAAGGGGGAAGGAAAGATGGGGGAGAGGGAAGGAAGGGGGAGTCCTACTCCACACTTTCCTTTACCTTGCCCTCTTTCCTTCTCTTCCTCATAGGGTCGACCTCTATAGGGGTGCACCAGCCCCTTGTGGGCTGGTGTGTTCCCTCTCTTGGCCCATAAGGCCCATATCTTTGCCGGGGGTGCCCGAAACTCCTTTCCGGTGACCCGATAAGTACCCGGTACCCTCCGAAGAAACACTTCCGGTGTCTGAATACCATCGTCCTATATATCAATATTTACCTCTTGACTATTTCGAGACTCCTCGTCATGTCTGTGACCTCATCCGAGACTCCGAACAACATTCGGTCACCAAATCACATAACTCATATAATACTATATCGTCAATGAACGTTAAGCGTGCGGACCCTACGGGTTCGAGAACTATGTAGACACGACCGAGACACCTCTCCGATCAATAACTAATAGCGTAACATGGATGCCCATATTGGCTCCTACATATTCTACGAAGATATTTGTCAGTCGAACTATTATGACAGCATACGTAATTCTCTTTGTCCATCAATATGTTACTTGCCCGAGATTCAATCGTCGGTATCTCTATACCTCGTTCAATCTTGTTACCGGCAAGTCTCTTTACTCATTCCATAACACATCACCTCATGACTAACTCCTTAGTCATTTGCTTGCAAGCTTATGATGTGTATTACTGATATGGCCCAGAAATACCTCTCCGATACTCGAAGTGACAAATCACAATCTCGATCTATGCCAACTCAACAAACACCTTCGGAGATACCTATAGAGCATCTTTATGATCACCTAGTTACATTGTGATGTTTGATAGAACGCAAGGTATTCCTCTTGTATCCGGGAGTTGCATAAGCTCATAGTCGAAGGAATATGTATTTGACATGAAGAAAGCAATAACAATAAAACTGAACGATCATTACGCTAAGCCAACGGATGGGTCTTGTCCATCACATCATTCTCCTAATGATGTGATCCCGTTATCAAATGACAACACATGTCCATGGTTAGGAAACCTTAACCATCTTTGATCAACAAGCTAGTCTAGTAGAGGCATACTAGGGACATGATATTTGTTTATGTATTTACACATGTATTTAAGTTTCTAATCAATACAATTCTAGCATGAATAATAAACCTTTATCATGAATAAGGAAATATAAAATAACAACTTTATTATTGCCTCTAGGGCATATTTCCTTCAGCGTGCCCAGATGCTTTGTGGGCCCCTCGTGGCTTCGTCTGGCCTAATTCCACCTCTATAGATTCTCTAAAATCAGGAAACCAACAAAGAGCCACCCAGAACACTTTTTCTGCCGCCGCAAGTTTCTGTTCTTGTGTGATCCCATCCGGAGGCCTTTTCCGGCACTTTGCCGTAGGGGGAATCGGTCATGGCGGGCTTCTACATCATCCTTGTTGCCTTCCGGTTATACGTGAGTAGTTTACCACAGACCTACGGGTCCATAGCTAGTAGCCAGATGGCTTCTTCTCTCTGTTTGATCTTCAATACAATGTTCTCCTCGATGTTCTTGGAGTTCTATTTGATCTAATCTTATTTTGCGGTGTGTTTGTTGGGATCCGATGAATTATGGGTTTATGATTAGATTATTCATTAATATTAATTGAGTCTTCTTTGAAATTTATTATGAATGATTGTTATAGATTTGTATTTCTTCCAATTTATCCATTTGGTTTGGCTAACAAGATTGATTTATAGAGCAATGGGAGAGGTTGTCGGTGTTCTCGGAACGGGGGTACCCAGACTTGCCTGCATGCGGCCCACGGCCCAATACGGCCCACCTTCAGTGTCAACGACTCAAGACCCTCGTGAGGGGCCAAGCCTCGCGAGGCGGGCGACACCAAGACCTCCAGGAGGGGCAGCCTCCTTAGACTGGCTCCTGAGGAGCGGAGATTTCTATGCGCGCCTCACCTCATGAGGCTTCAGATGATGTGAGCCATGATGACTAAGGCCCGGCAGGCGCAGGACAGCAGTTTCCTCTTTGGTGCTAAGGAGGCAAGCGCAGGCGCGGTCCCGAGGAATCAACCAAAGGTTTCCATTCCCGTGCAACAAGACCAAGACCGCCAGGATGACAGGACGGAGGTCATCATCGAGGCCACCATGGTGTCACGACCATAAGCTTTGCAAGCGAATACTACTTTTTCTAGGATAAGATGTACTGGTTATGTCCCTTCGAATTTGGCCGTTGTGGGATCCCTTCCTGCCTTCATTTGGGAAGAGGACCGAGGCCACTATAAATAGGACCTAGCCACCACCATAGAGAGGGATCCTAATCCGACGGACCCCGATCCGAATCCTAGAGATCATCCTCTCCCCCACCAGCTCAAGAACACACCTCCTGAGGTTGTTCTCCCACTGTACTAGTTCATCCTCAGCCCCTCGAGGCCAATCCACGACAAACTAGGAGTAGAGTTTTACACCGCAAGGTGGCCCGAAACTGGGTAAACTGCCGTGTCCTCTTTCCTTTGAGTTCGTCAAGCTTGGCCGTGAGACTAGAGAGTAGGCAGACTGGGGAGTTTGAGTTCTTCGCACGCACATCCGAGTTCAAACCTCTCAAAGGTTTGCGGAACCCGAAATCCGACATTTGGCGCGCCAGGTAGGGGTTCATCAAAGATCCGCCTCTCTATCTGTTGCGCCCCACTGTTCCATTCTCATGGCGGACGCTGCTCCATCAATCGGGCCAACGTGCGCCTTCGGGGGAGCCGAGGGTCTTCGCTCCTTCACCCCTGCCCTATGTTGGGTGAAGTGTCCACCCAAGTTCATGTCGGAGTTGCCGCCCTGATACGACGGCGCGGCGGATCCAGCGGGTTTCCTCCAAGAATATGAGGAGGTAGTTTGGGCAGCCGGCGGCAATGACAAGGTCATGGCCAACTGGATCCCCATGGCCCTCGCGGGTGCACCGCGTGCCTGGCTGCTCAACTTGCCAGGGTCTTTGGTGGCCTCCTGGGAGGGGCTGCGCAGCTTCTTCATCGTGCGCTTCGCGGCACCGGCGCCCCACGCCGTCGCAACCCTCCTTGGTGGTTCACAGGCGCCGCCCTCGGACCGCCACATCAAGCAGTTCTTCCGCCAGGTGGGTGCCTCCCGCGTACAGCGGGGAACTCCCCTGGGCTGGGCGGTGCCAAAAGCCGACCTGACCTTCAACTCAAGGAATCACCCCGCGACCACCGCAGGCACCGGCGCGCTCCCGATGCTCTGCACCCACACCATCTGCAACATGGCGGTCACCAAGACCCTCATAGACGGTGGAGCTAGCCTCAATGTGCTTTCTGTGGAGGCATTCGGCTTGCTTCTTGTGCCCCATGGCTGGCTCCGCCCCACCAAGCCTTTCTCTAAAGTCATCGACGACTCCACCAGCCACTAGGGCAGATCCTCCTCCCCGTCACCTTCGGCACCCGCGACAACTACCGCACTGAGCTTATCGACTTCGACGTTGCCCACATCAGCCTCCCGTACAACGCCATTCTCGGGTACCTAGCCTTGGCCAAGTTCATGGAAGCAACTCACCCTGCCTACAATCTCATGAAGATGTCGGGAAGCAGCGGCGTCCTAACCGTAGCGGGGGATACCAAGGACACGTTGTTATCCCTCAAGCTTGCCTTCAGAGCCGCGACAGCTGCACGACCAAGCGAGGAAGGGGCCCCAGAGGCTCCGGGGGTTGTACCAGCAAAGAAGAAGCAATTGTTCTCTCGGGATCATGCCGAGACGAAGCAAGTGCCGGTTGACAAAGATGAGGCATCGGGTGCCACCTTCACCATAGGCGCCTGCCTCCCTCCGGATCAAGAGGAGGCGTTGATTAGCTTCTTGCGCACGAACAAGGATGTGTTCGCATGGTATCCCAAGGACCTGGTCAGAATCCCGAGGGGACTAACCGAGCATCACCTAAGGGTGTGCCCTAACACGCGCCCGGTGAAGCAGAAGGCGCGGCGGCAGTCCACAGAGAAGCAGTCGTTCATCATCCAAGTGACCCACAAACTGCAAGAGGCTGGTGTTATTTGGGAGGTGCGGTACCCGGAGTGGCCGGCAAACCCAGTCGTTGTCCCCAAGAAAAGCGGGAAGGAGCGCATGTGCATCGACTTCACCAACCTCAACAAGGCTTGCCCTCAGGACCCCTTCCCGCTCCCGCGCATCGATCAGATCGTTGACTCCACCGCCGAATGCGACTTGCTGTTCTTTCTGGACACGTTCTCAGGCTATCACCAAATCAAGATGGCGGTACAGGATGTTTAGAAGATAGCCTTCTTGACCCCATGCGAGGTGTATTACTACACCTGCATGCCGTTTGGGCTGCGTAATGCCAAGGCAACCTTCCAGCGGCTGATGCACATCGCTCTGGGCCAGCAGCTCAGGAGGAACACCGAGGCCTACATCGATGACATAGTGGTGAAGTCTTGGGAGGCAAGGACCCTTATTGAGGACCTGGAAGAAATGTTTGCCAGCCTGCGCAAGGTGGATTTGCGACTCAACCCAGAGAAATGTGTGTTTGGAGTCCCCTCCGGCAAGCTGCTGAGCTTTCTGGTGTCGCACAGGGGGATCGAGGCCAGCCTAGAAAAGGTCAAGGCCATAGAAAGGATGAGCCCGCCACAAACCCTCAAGGAGATGCAGAAGCTAGCGGGTTGCGTCACCTCGCCAGGGCGCTTCATCTCCAAGCTAGGGGAGCGCGCCCTCCCATTCTTCAAGCTGATGAAAAAGAAAGGACCATTCAAGTGGACTCTGGAGGCTGACGCAGCATTCCAAGACCTCGAGAGGTACCTCACCAGACTGTCGGTGATGGTAGCACCGTGTCCCCTTGAGACCTTGGTGCTCTACCTAGCCGCCACGCCTCACTCTGCCAGCGCAGCGCTGGTAGCGGTTCGGGAGGAGCACCTGACCAAGGGCTCGCTGAGTAGCACTTCGCGCCTGATCAAGACGCGGCGACCTCAGGACGGCGCTCTTGAGGCCCCGGCTGCTACAACAAACGACCAGGTTCCTCAGGACGGTGCTCCTGAGGCCTTAACTACCCTGACGAACGGCCAAGCTCCTGAGGCCCCCTGGCCCCAGGAGGTACAAGACCTCGCCGACACTTCTGCCCTCGACGAGCACCCGGTGTACTTCGTCAGCACGATGCTACGCGATGCATGGGCGCACTATCCCATGTCACAAAAGCTCTTGCTCGCGCTCCTCCTCGCCTCCCGCAAGCTGCGCTAGTACTTCTAGGGTCACCCCATCAAGGTTGTCTCAGCTTACCCACTGGAGAGGGTGCTCCGGAGCCCCAATGTCATGGGAAGGGTTGCAGAGTGGAACATCGAGCTGCAAGCGTTCCAAGTAGAGTTCACCACCACCAGAGTCATCAAGGGTGCGGTCCTTGTGGATTTCTTGGCAGAATGGCCTGATGACCCCAGCCATGAAGTGTGCGGGGACCGCTCTCTCCTGCCCGTAGACGAGGCACCAGATGGATGGGTCATGTACTTCGACGGCGCGTTCACGCGCTAGGGCGTGGGGGCTGGAGCAGTGCTCATTTCTCCCTCCAAGGACAAGCCCTACTATGTTGTGCAAATCTGTTTCCAGCATGGTGAGAAGGTCTCCAACAACATCGCGGAGTATGAGGGCTTGATCGCCAAACTCAAAGCCACTGCGGCTCTGGGGGTCAAGCACCTCACGATCAGGGGTGAATCACAGCTCCTCATCAACTTCTCCAACAAAGAGTACAAGCCGAAGTACGAGCACATGGAAGCATACCTTGAGGAGGTACGAAAAATCGAGAAACAATTCTTGGGCTTGGAATTGTAGTACGTGTCACTCGGTACGAACAAGGGAGCAGATGACATCGCCAAGAGGGCGTCTCACCGCCTGCCTCAGGAGCCTGGTGTCCTTGAGGAGCGGCTCTTCAAGCCGTCGGCAGCCCCACCCGTCGAGGGACCAGCATCGCCTCAGGAGGAGCTCCCACTAGCACCCCTCTCGGGTGCCCCTGCTTGCGGCCCAACCTCGGGAGCCCGTCTGCTCCTCGCACTTGAGCCTCAGGAGGGGTGCTGGACCGAGGAGTTCAAGGCATACGTGCTTCAGGGGACCTTGCCGAAGAAGGAGGAAGACGTGGAGCATGTGGCTCGCTAGGCCACCACGTACTGCATTCAGGACGGTGAGCTTTGTCCCAAGCGTCCAAATGACGTCCCTCTGCGGTGCATCTCCAGGGAGCAGGGACATGAGCTGCTTGCTGACATACACGGAGGGGATTGCGGGCATCACTCTTCATCGCGCACCCTCATGGGCAAGGCATTCCGTAGCGGTTTCTATAGGCCCACGACGCTCGATGATGCCACCGAGTTGCTGAGATCCTGTGAAGCCTGCCAATTCCATGCCAAGCAGATCCACCAGCCAACTCAGGGTCTCTAGACCATCCCGCTCTCATGGTCCTTCGTGGTCTGGTGGCTGGACATCTTGAGCCCGTTCCCTTGAGCACCCGAGGTCTACCTCTACCTCTACGTCGCCATCGACAAGTTCACCAAGTGGGCGGAGGCGGAGGTCGTCCGCACCATCCCAGCCGGTTCGGCAGTCAAGTTCATCAAGGGCCTCGTGAGCCGGTTTGGGTTTCCCAATCGCATCATCACCAACAATGGCTCACAATTCACTAGCAACCTTTTCAAAATGTATTGTGCTAATCTTGGAACGCAGATATGCTACGCCTCGGTGGCACACCCCAGGAGCAATGGCCAGGTCGAGCGTGTCAACGTGGAGGTCCTGAGAGGCCTTAAGGCAAGACCTTCAAGAAGAAGCTCGAGGCCTGCGTCAGGGGCTGGCTCGACGAGCTCCAGTCCATGTTGTGGTCCATCCACACCACCGTGACCAAGCCAACGGGCGAAACTTCATTCTTCTTCGTCTACGGAGCTGAAGCGGTTCTCCCTCACGAGGTCAGGCATCACTCCACGTGGGTCTTGGTGTTTGACGAGGCATGCTAAGACGCCTCGCGGGGGACGAACCTCGTGATGGGGGAGGAACACCGCCGCCAAGCCTCGCTCCAAGCCGCGAGGTACCAGCAGGCGCTGCGACGGTACCACTGCTGCAGCATCCACTCCAGGACACTCGAGGTGGGTGATCTTGCCTGAGGCAGGTGCTCTCCGGGGAGGGGCTGCATAAGCTCTCACCCATGTGGGAGGGCCCGTTCAGGATCGCCCATGTCTCCAGTCCAGGCGCCACGCTCCTGGAGACGCAGGATGGGATCCCCATCCAGAACGCCTGGAACATCTAGCACCTCCGGAAGTTCTACCCATGAAGCAAGGCCACGTGCCTGTGAGGGTCTCCGTTCGTGACACTCTCACGTAGTAATGAGTGGGGTTGTACACGCCCCGGAGTCACCTGAGCACCGCCCGCGGGCCTCACGGGGGCTCCCTCCCACGTCCTAGTGGCAGCACTTAGCTGCGCGCTGGTGAGAAGAGTAGTCTAGGTGCCGGACGCGACTGTTCTTTTGCTTGCTTTCTGTAGCTGGTTTGCAACTTCTTAATGGAATTTGGAGTTTTCACGTTTTTCATTCGCCAGAGTTGGATTTTTTATTCTCTTACTTCGCTCGCCTCTCAGTCTTGACCCAGGAAGAGTGGCAGTTGCCCGTCACTCCTCCTTGTGGGTCCCGCGCGCGGGGGCTAGGTAGGTGTGTGTGTTTGGGTTCGCCCACACCGCAAACACACCTCGCTGAAGCCTCTGCTTCTTTAATCCTCGTGAGACAGTCTCAAATGAGCTCGTGGGCGTGCACTCCCTCTTAAGTTCGTGCCTCCGGGAAATGCGACGCGGTGTACCAGCCCCAACCAACCCATGCCTGGGGGCTCGTGTGAGGAAGGGTGAGATGCCCCGTCAAGCTTTCTAATAACTCTGCAGCTCTACAAACGCCTCTTGTGGCCCTACGGCTCCTGAGTCGTCAGGAAGGGAGCTTCGCCAGACGCTGTCGGAAAGGTGCGCCCTCACGAGGCAGGAAACTGCCGCAAGCATATCAAGCTAAGTTACCTTAATCGCACCTTCTTGGAACATGGGTATCATGGCGCAATATCTGAATAACAAACATAGCATAGTGGCATAAGTGCCATAGTTCATTACACACCCCAGTGGGGCCCTCTACTTTTTTCAAATGTATCAGAAAGGAAAGGTTAAATAAAAGTGGGCCGCATGCTACGACGGCTCCCGAGGTTAGGCTCCGGCAACGCCCGACGCTCAGTCCGAGCCCTCCTCCTGCTTTACCGGAGCGCAGTGGCGAGATGGTCGGTCGCCTCCCCTGATCCAAGCCCAGCGGCGGGGAGGCTAGTCATAGCCACCGCTACTGGTTCTCTCGTCGGAGGAGGAGCCGCCGCCGCTGGGGGAGGCGCGACCGTTGCCAAGGGCAAGCTCACCCTCGTCGTCGTCGCGGCCGTTGTCAAGGCCAAGCTCATTGTCGCTGCTGCCATCCTTGGGGCAGCACCCCGCACGGCGGTCGTCCTTCCTGAACACCCTCACGTAGAGGGTCATGAGGCCGTCGTACCTGAAGTGGAGGGTGCATCTTTCGCTCAGGCCTCGTGCGCAGGCGAACACCTGTCAACCGCGGGTCAAGGCCACGTTGCCAGCGGCGGTGACCTTGACCCCGGCCCATGAGGCCCTACTGCAGCAGTCGTCAGCCTGCAACCAGAGGGTGTCAAGCCCCGTGGCCGGCAGCTCAGCGACGAAGAAGTGCAGAAGCTGGAGCCAGGTGCTGGCGGGCCTCTCCGACCACATGACAAACTCCGGGAATGCGTCCGCAGAATGGAAGCGCGGCCAAGGAGGCCGCACGACCGTGATGCGCCATTCCCCGTCGCAGGAGCTACCTCGCCCTCGGTGTCTCCCGCCGCAAAAAGAAGCACCGCCACGACCGCCGGAGGCAGCACCCACTCTTGGAGGAGAGCGCCAGCGCCCGTGGGGGCCACCACCGGGGTCACAACATAGTTGCGGGGGCGTCCGCGGCCCCTCTTGGGCGGTGGTGAACCTGGTCCTTCCTTGGGGGCCTTCCCCTTCTCTGCAGCGGAGAACTTCCTCATCGGTGCCATGGACTCCATAGGAAGATGGCGAGACGAAGAAGAAGAAGGAGCGGGCAGCGAGAAGATGAAGATGGGCGAGGGGGGCTCCGTCCCTCCCCTCATTTATAGCCGTAGGGAGGCCAACCACCAGCCTCCATGATCCCACGCAATGATGGTCTTTCTCTGCATGCAGCAGGGACTCGTCAAGTCGAACGGTTATCGAGGCAGCATGGGGAAGCGGAGATGCCCATGTCCCATCAATCACCATGAGTCGACCAAGGCCATAGGCGGTTAGGGCCCGCGGCGCTCCGCACTTGCCCTTTGGCTTCGCCTCGAAGCCAAGTTCGAGCGCACCTTGGGCCCGGGGGCTACTGTTGGCATTCTGGGAACGAGGGTACCCAAACTTTCCTGCTTGCGGCCCACGGCGTGGCTTGATTAATGGCCCGATACAGCCCACCTTCAGCGTCAACAACTCAAGACCCTCGAGAGGGGCCAAGCCTCGCGAGGCGGGCGACACCAAAACCTCCGGAAGGGGCAGCCTCCTCAGGCTGGCTCCTAAGGAGCGGAGTTTCTATGCGCGCCTCACCTTGTGAGGCTTCAGATGACGTGAGCCATGACGACCAAGGCCAGGCGGGCGCCAGCGGGCGCAAGACAACAGTTTCCTCTTCGGTGCTAAGGAGGCAAGTGCAGGCGTGGCTAAACTGCGGCTTAATTTGTTGGTTGAGCGTGTTTATTTTTTGTCTAAGTTTTACTAAGTAGAGATAAAGGTTACGAACTGCCGAAAAGAGTACAAATTGTTGGGTCGATTACAAATCTATGGCATACATACAAAGATGAATGGATGAGTACAATAAAGCGAACATTGATAGTAAAATGAAAATAACCAGATTTTGTAGTTTATTTTCGAAGCATCTAGTTTTAGTATATTAATTTAGCTTCATAGTTGTCAGCGCATATTATCCTCCAGTGATTTCCTCCCATACGCTTATCCACTTCACTCATGATGTGCCAAAAAATATCATAAATGCCAATAAACCGAATGCTATCTCAACTGATAGATGTGTATAATCTCTTTTCGGTATATCCCCGTTGTATAAGGGGCTTCATGCACTTTACCACACATGTATATGTAATGGCCTGTGGTCCTCAGTAAAAATCAGTTGCTATTTATCCAACATGGTATCAGATGTTAGATTCCCCTCTCTCCCACACGCTGCAACTTTGTGCTAGCATCTCTCCCGATTCCGGCCCTTCCCGTCGCTGATCCGGCTGCCCCAGCCCGGTCGCTGCCGCCTCTTGCTCGGCCGGCCACTCTTCCCAGCCGGCTCCTGCTCCGCCGGACCTACTGCCCGGCTACCTGTCTGCCCCGCCGGACCTGCTGCACGGCTGCCTGTCTCGGCCGTCGCCCTTCCCAGCCGGCTCCTGCTCCGCCTCATCGCCCCAAGCTCGCCCGACGGTCGACCGCTCCCTCACGCCTCCACCCCTGACCGGCCAGGCCACTCCTCGCCTTCCCATCTGCTGCTACCGCAGGCCCTGGCCTCTGCTCGCCTGGCCGTGCAAGCGGGCGTGCGGGAGTGCGCGCGGGCGCTCGATCCAGCGAGCGTGTGGGGTCTTCCCGCGAGCGGGCGCTCGATCCAGCGAGCGGGTGCTCGATCCCCTCGATCCCGCTTGATCCTGATCGGGATTTACTGTTCCCGTTGACTAAAAAAAAGTGGACAGAAGCAGCAGAGGGACTTTCTCATGTCTTCTTCGGGATATGTAGCTGTCCCCCGGTGCTCGTTGCTCTTTGATGGCACCAACTATGCTGAGTTTGCGGGCTTCATGCGTATCCATATGTGCGGTCTTCTGCTGTGGGGCATTCTCTCTGGCGAGGTACCCTATCCGCCCTGCCCTGTTGCTCCGGTTGCTCCTATCCCGCCAGTCCCGCCGTTGATGCTTCTCAGGCTGATAGGGATGCAGCCAAGGCTCTTGATTATGCTGCAGTTGACGCTTATGATCAGCAGGTATCCGCCTATTCTGATGCTCTTGCTGTCTACCGGGATGATCTGTCTGCTTACACTCAGTGGTTCAATGATGATGCTCGAGCTGCCGATGTTCTCACTATGAGTGTCCTCCCTCAGTTTGCTTCAGAATTCATGGGCCTCGGCACTATTGCAGCAATGTGGTCCTATCTTTGTTAGTGCTATCAGGCCTTTGGAGATGCTGTATACCTCTTTGTGGTGTGTCAGGAGCATGCTCTTCAGCAGGGTGACTCGTTTGTTGATGAGTTCTATTCACAGTGGTCTGCCATCTGGCGTCAGCTTGACTCACTGCAGACAGTTGTTTGTGGAACTTGCCATTGCTGTCAGACTACGCGGTCTGACTTGGAGTTTCAGAGGGTTCATGAGTTCTTATCTCGTCTCCGCTCTGAGTTTGAGCCTCAACGTGCCCACTTGCTTGCTCGTGGTCGTGTTCCTCTCTCGGAGGTGCTTGCCGAGCTTCATGCTGAGGAGACTCGCCTTCGCTCTGCGGGGTTGCTGGCGGTTTCGTCTGTGTTGGTTGCTCGGGCTCCAGTGTCGTCTGCTCGGCTCACTGCTCCACCGCTCCTACCTACACCTTCAGGGGGTGGGTCATCCTCCTTATGCTGAGAAGGGTCGGTCGCGCCGTGACACCTTCTGTGACTACTGCTCTCGGTCAGGTCATCCAAAGTCTGATTGCCATGAGAAGAAGCGAGACCAGAGGCGCTCCTCTCCTAGTGGGACTCCTGGATCTTCCTCGACTCCATCACTCACTAACCAGGACATTGTACGGCTTAAACGCCTTCTGGCTTCCTCTGGTTCTTCACCGACAGGTTCTGCTGCTGATGTGACTGCTTTCACCACTTCATCACCGTCGGCATCTACACCGCCAGGTACATCTTCGTGGGTTCTGGACTCTGGAGCTTCCTTTCATATGTCCTTTGATTCTTCAATGTTGCCTTCTCTTCGCCCTCTTGATTCTCCTATTAATGTTCTTACTACCGATGGCATATCTCTTCCTGTTGCTAGTCGTGGTATTCTTTCCACTCCATCCTTTTCTGTTCCTAGTGTTTCACATGTTCCTCGTCTTACCATGAATCTTTTTTCTACTGCCCAACTTACTGATTCTGGTTGTCGGGTCATTCTTCATACCGATTCTTGCTCCATTCAGGATCGTCACACCAAGGTTTTGGTTGGTGCTGGCCCCCGGCGCCGTGAGTCCGAGGGTCTTTGGGAAGTTGACTAGCTTTGTGTTCCTTCCGCTTCCACCACTTCAGTCAGCTCTCATGCTCTTGTTGCCTCTTCGTCTACGTCCTTCCAGCAGTGGCATCATCGCCTTGGTCACATCTGTGGCTCTCGCTTGTCTTCCTTAGTGTGTCAGGGCCTATTAGGGGCTGTATCTGGAGATGTTTCTTTACCTTGTAATGGTTGTAGACTTTGCAAACAGACCCAGTTACCTTATCCTACCAGTCAGTCGGTATCTCAGCATCCTTTTGATTTAGTTCATTCTAATGTCTGGGGTCCATCCCCCTTTGATTCGAAAGGTGGTCATCGCTACTATGTTTTGTTTATTGATGATTTCTCTCGCTACACTTGGATCTACTTTATAAAATCTCGTAGCAAGGTTCTCTCTATATACAAACGATTTGCTGGCATGGTTCACACTCAGTTTTTCACGCCTATTCATACTTTTCGTGCTGACTCCGCTGGAGAGTATATCTCCCAACTGTTGCGTGGCTTTCTCGCAGAACAGGGTACCCTTGCCTAGTTCTCCTGTCCTGGTGCTCATGCTCAGAATGGCGTTGCCGAACGTAAGCATCGTCATCTGCTTGAGACGGCTCATGCGCTGATGATTGTCGCCTCCCTTCCACCCCATTTTTTGGGCTGAGGCTGTTTCTGCATCCACCTATCTCATCAACATTCAGCCATCGACTGCTCTGCAGGGTGGTATTCCTATGGAGTGTCGCTCTGGTTGCTCTCCTAACTACTCAGCTCTTTGTATGTTTGGATGTGTGTGCTATGTCCTTCTTGCCCCGCGCGAGCGCACCAAACTGACTGCTCAGTTGGTTGAGTGTGTTTTCCTTGGCTATAGTGATGAGCACAAGGGCTATCGTTGTTGGGACCCTATTGGTCGTCGCTTGCGCATCTCGCATGATGTGACCTTTGACGAGTCTCGCTCTTACTACCCACGTCCTTCTTTCTTGAGCTTATCTGTGGACGATATTTCTTTTCTTCTCCTTCCCGATACACCATGCTATGTGCCTCATGTTTCACTTCTTCCTCCTACACCTCTCATTCATTCTCATTCACCACCAACACCATCTTCTCCATCCTCCTCCACCTCTACACCATCATCTCCAGTCCGTCGTCCTCTCTCACCGTTTCCTCTCCACTATATTCGCCGCCCTCGTACTAAGGATGCTTCCCGTGACATGCCTGACATGCCTTCCACCTCTGGCGCACTTCCGTTCACGCCTACCCCGGTTCATAACCTCCATGCTCGGCCTCGCCCTCCGCCTGATCGCTATTCTCCTGATCGGTACGGTCTCTCTATTGTTGCTGAGCCCACTTCCTATCAGACTGCCATGACTCAACCTGAATGGCAGCTTGCGATGGCCAAAGAGCTTGCTGCCCTTGAGCGCTCTGGCACATGGGATCTGGTTTCCCTCCCTTCCGATGTTCGTCCCATCACCTGCAAGTGGGTCTACAAGATCAAGACTCGCTCCGATGGTTCTCTTGAGCATTACAAAGCTCGTCCTGTGGCCCGTGGTTTTCAGCAGGAGCAGGGATGCGATTATGATGAGACATTCGCTCCTGTGGCCCACATGACCATTGTCCGCACTTTCCTTGTTGTGGCTTCTGTTCGTCATTGGTCTATCTCTCAAATTGATGTTCAGAACGCCTTTCTCAATGGCGAGTTGCGTGAGGAGGTTTATATGCAGCCACCACTGGGGCACTATGCTCCTGATGGCATGGTCTGTAGACTTCATCGCTCCCTCTATGGCCTTAAACGGGCCCCTCGCGCCTGGTTTGAGCGCTTTGCCTCTGTGGTGACTGCCGCTGGTTTCTTGCCCGGTGATCATGATCTCGCGTTGTTTGTTCACACGTCTCCTCATGGTCGGACTCTTCTTCTCTATGTTGATGACATGATCATCACTGGTGACGACTCTGAGTACATTGCCTTTGATAAGGCTCGCCTTCGAGACTAGTTCCTAATGACTGATCTTGGTCCACTTTGCTATTTTCTTGGGATTGAGATCTCCTCGACCTCTGATGCTTCTACATCTCCCAAGAAAAATATATTCAGGATCTTCTTGCTCGCGCTGCTCTTGGTGATGAGCGCACTGTTGTGACTCCTATGGAGCTCAACATTCAGCTTCGTGCCTCGGATGGTGACCCTCTTCCTAATCCCACTCGCTATTGTTACCTCGTTGGCAGCCTTGTCTATCTTGCTGTTACGTGTCCTGACATCTCCTATCCTGTCCACATCCTGAGTCAGTTTGTTTCAGCCCCCACCTCTGTCCACTATAGTCACCTCCTCCGTGTTCTACGATATCTTCGTGGAACGGTCTCTCGACGCCTTTTCTTTCCCCGCTCTAGCTCTCTTGAGCTCCAGGCCTACTCTGATGCTACATGGGCTAGTGATCCCTTTGATCAAAGCTCGATGTTTGCTTATTGTGTCTTTCTTGGTGGCTCTCTTATTGCCTGGAAGACAAAGAAACAGACTGCAGTTTCTCGCTCGAGTACAGGGGCTGAGTTGCGAGCCATGGCTATGTTAACGGCTGAGGTGATCTGGTTACGGTGGTTACTTGAGGATTTTGGTGTGTCTGCTACTACCTCAACTCCCCTACTGTCAGACAGTACCGGTGCTATCAGTATTGCGCGTGACCCGGTGAAGCATGAGCTCACTAAGCACATCGGTGTGGATGCCCACTTTGTGCGTGCTGCTGTGCAGGATCAGACTCTCGCTCTTCACTATGTGCCCTCTGAGTTATAGTTGGCTGATTTCTTCACGGAGGCACGGACTCGAGCGCAGCATGGCTTTTTTCTCTCCAAACTCAGTGTTGTTGATCCACCATGAGTTTGAGGGGGGGGGGGTAGATGTGTATAGTCTCTTTTCGGTATATCCCCATTGTGTAAGGGGCTTCATGCACTTTACCGCACATGTATATGTAATGGCCTTTGGCCCTCAGTAAAGATCAGTTGCTGTTTATCCAACATCAACAACATAATGAACATGTGAATTCCATCATGTTTAGCATACTGTAGACACATTTGATCTATTTCCCAGAAGCAAATAAAATTAGCCAGTGTAGTAAGAAAGGAAAGCTGAAGGACTTTGACTACACAAAAGATAATGCAAAAACAATCGATAATCCACCTCTGAGCCCGGGCTCAGATGAGCCCGGTGAACAGTAACACCGTAAAAATAGAAAAAATGCTAAAATAAAATTGCAAGCAAGATGCGCATGTTCATGATGTCCGTGCAAAATGTGATGAAGTTTGGACATTCGAGGAGCACGCAGCAAAAAAAAATCGGGCGTGTGAAACTTTTTGAACTTTTTTCTATGTTTAACGTCGGTACTGTTCATGCCCGGGCTCATATCAGCCCGGGAACGAAATCGCCCCTTTCAAAAACAATTCACTAATCTCAACTAAAGCTGTCATGCTAAATTTATCATATTTTCAGCAATCACTTGATATGGCGAACAGGTAACGAACAACAATATGTAGAACATTATCTATCTCCTTAGACCATGCATAATAAAGCTACTAAGCATCGATAATGAAATGTTTGTACAGCCGCGTCCCTCCTAATTTTTTTCGTCTTTGTATGTTGTTTATTTTTTTAGTAGGAGAAATGGAGTTAGTGGGGTTGGCGATGGGTTGGTTGCCCTAGTGTCTTTGTTCGCTTTTTTTCTGCTTGTGGACCAGGCTAAATATTTATTTCATGTTTGTGTGTCAGAAGGACCGCTTTTTCTGGAATCACTTTTTTGTTATCATATGAATATGGATCATAGAAAGAGTGCGGCGAAAAAGTGAATAAAAGAATGGAATACAGGGTGAAATAGCTACCCAAGTGAAAGATACATTTCGCATCCATGTATGAAATTAAATTATTACTCTCCGTCTCGTAATGTAAGACGTTTTTTTGACACTAAACTAGTGTCAGAAAATGTCATATATTATTGGACGGAGGGAGTAAGTGACATTGGGAGGGAATGGATTGCAAGAGTAGATGGGGATTTTTTTAGTCAAATTGTCGGTTGATCGAACCAAACCTTCAATGTTAATTAAGTTAATTCTGTCTGTCTAACCACGAAGAGAACTACATACATAGATTTTATTTTATTTTAAAGTTGAAGAACTCAATGGTGTCTCGCACTACAGAAAGTATATTATCTGTTCGAACTGACAGGGAAAAAAGAAAGGCACATTCTACCATTTAACATACCGATGGTTGAGTACATTGAAAAATAGATAGATGCAACACTCATGCCTGAGAAGTTTGTTCAGTACAAAAGCGTGATCACATCGCAAAAAGCATAAAATCCTACTAGTTGTTACAGTAACACAGGGTACATCTCTATTTTTTTTGCGGGTGACAACTCTATTGAATTCAGCCAGCGAAAAGACTAATAGCTGAAACTTTAGGTGTTCACTGAATCAGACTAACCAAAAGATCTACTCCCTCCGTTCCAAAATAGATGACCCAATTTTATATTAACTTTATACTAACGCTAGTATAAAGTTGAATCATCTATTTTGAAACGGAGGGAATACATCTGAAGAAACACTGTCGTACTACACTTCCATCCATGCTGATAGATGCTGCAACCAACAAAGTCATGTAAGTTAAATTGTGCCTCTGCTAGCAGAGAAAAAGTAATTACGAAGAGCTAGAGAAGAATGTTTAGTAGAAAAGTGTGACCAGACTGCAAAAAACATGAAATCCTAGTCGTTACAGTGGTACCTATTTATTGAATTCAGCCAACGGAAAGACTGAAGGTGCGTTTGGATTGCAACTAATAGCAGCCATACCAAAAAACTGGCAGGCCCATGGAAATTGGCTAGTGCTTGGATGACATCCAAAATTTTGGCTCGCCCGACGATTCCACCAACAACCAGTGCAATTCTTGCCAACGCATGGGCAAGTTTTTCGAAACTTTTTTTAATTTTTTTTTCAAAACACGCATGGGCAAGTTGGCAACGCAGAAAAGCTCCGCCAAAACATTGGCAGCGCCCACGCCCGCTCCCTCCGTGGGGCCTGCTTAATTATTGCAGCGATTAGCTCGCAATTTACCATCAAAGCGATTTGTAGATCCGCATATTTCTCTTGTTCCCTGATCGTTTGGTGGTACGTACTCCTTTTATTGCTCAACAAACCCGCATGTGCATGCAGGAAGATAGCTATAATTACCACAAAATTAGCATGAGTCGTGTAGGTTTATTAATCCGCCAAGCAGTAATTAATTTCCCCCTAAAAAACAGTAATTAATTTGTTTATTGTACTAGTATGGTCGAGTAGCAGCCCTACGTCATAGAACTACTCCTGAAAAGCACAGATTTTTTTTACCTAAAATGGGATATATTTTTTGACGACTGTAGCAAATATATGTGCTTTTGCATGCCCATTTTTTCATTACTTTATGTGTATTGTAGCTATTAAAAAAATCATGTCACATTTTTTTGCGGGGTGTGTCACTTTTTTTTGATTTGAAATAAAATAAAGCATGGATCAATCCTATTCCCAAAGTTTGCCACGTAGTTGGCAGCAAACCAAATGACAGCTCAGTGATTTTGCCAAAAAAATTGATAGGTACAATGGCTATAAACCAAACAAGAACAACCAACCAAAGTTTTGGCCATGCCCTCACTTTGGTCGTGCCAAAAAATTGGCGGGGCGAGATGGGGCATAAACCAAACACACCCTGATAACTGAAGCTTTAGGTACCCTCTGAATAACACCAAGCAAAAGACCAACATCTGGAGAAACTCTTCTGTCCACGCTGATAGATGATGCAACAAACAAAGTCCTAAAGTCAAATTGTGCCTATGATCATCAAAGAAAAAGTAATTACAAATAGCTAGAGAAGAAAAGCATGAGGTGAGATCGATTGATGTACATGTCTCCAGACACGAATTCCTATGCTACAGTGCACTGATAGTTTCGTACGATAGTATGACTATCAGAACAGCAATCTTCAGTTTAACTCTCACGTTGCCAATTCTGGGCATACAAACGTGTTGTCCTTTATTAGTTCCAGCAATTACCTCCCTCGAATACTCTTTCACCAAGATTTGTCACCATCAGTTGTTTTCCATTGCATAAACGAAGAGATTGATTCATATTTCTCAAAAAACTCACAGGGATACCAACAAGAACGCTGGTCGATCTCCCCCTGTGCGTCCGGTCGACTACTTGTCGCAACGAGCAACGAATAGGAATGTCCCAATCGAGGTGATCGATTTCGCTCGGTGCCCTCAATTTTGACCCGGTCAGCCTCTCTAGGCCAACCCCTTTGGTCGGCGTGTGGGTGTGTGGGCCTTGGTTTTTCTGGTCAAGCCAGGCATCGTGGCGACTGGGAAGCGCAACACCCGTGGGATACGTGTTGTGCGGCTGCCTCCCCTCGGTTTTTGGCCACCGTTGATGTTGCTTAATCTGCTGCTGCACTGGCTGGGGTGGGCTTTCCGCTGCCCTCGCTGGACCTAGGACTGTTGTTGTTGTTGCGCTTGTTGTTGAGGGTGCGGTCCGTGTGAGCGCTCCCATTAGTGGAGCTTCTCTATGCGCCTATTCGTCGCCGTCGTTGGTTGTCCCATGCTGGACTACACCGACTCCTCCGCTCCTGTACCTGTGTCAGATAGGTTTGTCGGCGTTCATGCTCCATCCTTGGGGTTTTTGTCTAGATTGCTCTGCCTTCCTCCCTCCATTTGACTAGCCTAGCACTATGCTCATTCGCGGTGCTCATGTTTACTGCCGCACAACCTTGGCAAGGACTGGAGAAGAAGCTCTGTGCCTGGGTCATGCGCGTCACCGACGACCACCTCAGCAGAGAGGAGGGGGATAAGGGCGCGCCCGAGCCCAACGGCACCCCACCATCAGGCCGGCCGACGGCCGCTTTGGCCAATACCTCAAGATGTACATGGGCAAGGTAAACCCCCATTTAATTTGTGCATCTGCATATCTGCTATTGACACGGCTGTGCTATTCCCTTTTATTAGACTCTACTTCGTGTGTTTAGCTTCACGATTTGGTTGTTGATAGATTAGCAAATTATAGGATCGAGAAGAGGGTTCTAGAGGGGAATGATTATACCCTTAACAATTAAAAGTAGTAGATTTTTAGATTCTTTAAGTTAAGGTTGAGTTTAGCACATATTAAAGGGAACATAGGGAGCGGAAAGAGTAAAGCATGCAAGTGCAAGAATGTAAAAGAGATGGAAATTGGAATGAGCAAACGCAATGGAGACGCGAAGATTTTTTGCGTGGTTTCTATAGGTGGTGTTATCGTGTGTCCACGTTGATGGAGACTTTAACTCATGGAAGGTAACGGTTGCGCGAGTCCATGGAGGGCTCCACCCACAAAGGGTCCACGAAGAAGCAACATTTTCTATTCCACCATGGTTTACATCCACGATGGACTAGCCTCACTCGGGTAGATCTTCACGAAGTAGGCGATCACCTTGTCCTTACAAACTTCTAGGTTCAACTCCACATGATCTTCGAGGCTCTCAAGTGACACCTAACCAATCTAGGATGCACCAATCTCCAAAAGGTAATAGATGTTGTGTTGGTGATGAACTCCTTGCTTTTGTGCTTCAAATGATAGTTGTCACGCCCAATATGTGATCCTATCCAAAAGGAACTCGAAGGTCCCACCAAGGATAGACCCGCATATTGAAACGCTTTTGCAAGGTGGATATCATTATATCAACATTACATAATAGATGGGGATACATACAAGAGGCATACAATGCCACACGAATACAACATCATCTTACATAAGATCAACATCCGACTACAGATGAAGCACAAACAGAAACTCAAACGACATCCATCCTGCTAGCCCAGGCTGCCGACCAGGAACCTATCCTTGATCGAAGAAGAAGCAGAAGAAGAACTCCAAGACAAGCAAACATCGCTCTCGCGTCAAGATCATCGCATAACCTGTACCTGCAACTGTTGTTGTAGTAATCTGTGAGCCACGAGGACTCAGCAATCCCATTACCATGGGTATCAAGACTAGCAAAGCTTAAAGGGAAAGGAAGGGGTAAAGTGGTGAGGTTGCAGCAGCGACTAAGCATATATGGTGGCTAACATACGCAAATAAGAGCGAGAAGAGAGCAAACGGAACGATCGTGAAGCTAGCAATGATCAAGAGGTGATCCTGAACACCTACTTACGTCAAACATAACCCAGAAACCGTGTTCACTTCCCGGACTCCGCCGAGAAGAGACCATCACGGCTACACACGCGATTGATGCGTTTTAATTCGGATCTGGTGTCAAGTTATCTACAACCGGACATTAACAAATTCCCATCTGCCCATAACCGCGGGCACGGCTTTCGAAAGTTTAAACCCTGCAGGGGTGTCCCAACTTAGCCCATGATAAGCTCTCGCGATCAACGAAGGATATACCTTCTCCCGGGAAGACCCGATCAGACTCGGAATCCCAGTTTACAAGACATTTCGACAATGGTAAAACAAGACCAGCAAAGCCGCCCGATGCGCCGACAATCCCGATAGGAGCTGCACATATCTCGTTCTCAGGGCAACACCGGATGAGCAATCCGTACAACTAAAACCAGACCTCAAGTTTCCCTGAGGGGGCGCTGCAAAGGGCTCTAGTTCGGACCAACACTTAGACAAGCACTGGCCCGAGGGCGCTAAAATAAAGATGACCCTCGAGAGAGCGACTCCCAAGGGAAAAGTAGGTGGTGGTGAGGCAAATGGTAAAACCAAGGTTGGGCCTTGCTGGAGGAGTTTTATTCAAAGCGAACTGTCAAGGGGGTCCCATAAATCACCCAACCGCGTAAGGAACACAAAATCCGAGAACATAACACCGGTATGACGGAAACTAGGGCGGCAAGAGTGGAACAAAACACCAGGCATAAGGCCGAGCCTTCCACCCTTTACCAAGTATATAGATGCATTAATTAAAATAAGAGATATTGTGATATCCCAACATAATCATGTCCACCATGGAGCAATCTTCAACTTCACCTGCAACTAGCAACGCTATAAGAGGGGCTGAGCAAAGCGATAACATAGCCAAGCAATGGTTTGTTAGGAAGGGTGTCAAAGGTTAGAGGTTCATGGCAATTTAGGAGGCTTGAGGAGCAAAAGATAGGTAACGCAGCATAGCGATAGAACGAAGCAACTAGCATAGCAATGATAGTAGTGAGATCCAGGGTAGCGGTCATCTTGCTTGAAATCCCGCAAGGAAGAAGAACGAGTCCATGAAGAAGATGAAGCCACGAAGACGAACCAAGCGTAGACGAACGAATCCTCACGATCGCAACGAAACGGGAACTATCGAAAAGAAGCACACAACATGGTAAACACACCACACATAGACAAGACATGATGCATAATAAGCATGATGCATGACAAGGCTACATGAAGCTACTCATGGCAAGAGATGATGCAAACAAGAGCAACACATCAAAGCAAGTTTAAATGAAGCCGGAAACAACATATAACAATTCCGGTAAGTCCTCATATGCAAATTTCGAAATTGGTCCAGATCTGAATAAACCTTATGTTCAAGTTGTTAAACAGCAAGTTAAGATGCACCAAGATGATCTACACGAGATTCTAGTCAAGTTACATATAAAGTTCATTTAATTCGGAGTGACGGCCTAGAAGATATGAGCAAAACAAGTTAAACATGGCATTGATGCAAAATGCACCCAAACATCAAGCAAACACCTCAAAACAAGGATGCAACATGATAATATGAAGCTACATGCAAAACTAGGCAAGTTTCATATAGAGCACACTCAAAACGGAGCGACGGTTCAACACATACACTCTATACAAGTCATAACCACAATCTGTCCAAAACAGCAACTAGGCATATTGCTAGCATCAAAACAACATGCTACAGTACCATAATATGAAAACAAAAGGCATGAACATGATGTACAGGTAAAGCATAACAAAACATGAACACTGAGCTATCTCCAGAAATCACTAGAACATGCTCAAAAGGACATGGCAAGATTGCAAATAATAACAGTTTATAGGCTTAGCAGAAATAACATCAGGTTGCAATGTTTAGAGCTATCAAACAACATGTTACAGAAACTTATCATGGCAAACAAAGAGATGGCATGAATCTACTAATTGCATAGAACAAAAGTCCCTTACTGACCATGAGCCAAAAAGGATCAGACGATATGATGGCACCCATGTAAACATGGCAAATTATATGACAGATTCATACATGGCAGAAACAACAATAAGTAGACATGTTGGTGAGCTTGAACCACTCACCACAGAGCAATACATGGCATGGCAAGGCAACCAACAGTAAGAATACATGTTTATGAAGCTAAGCATGGCAAGAGCAAGATCATAGGGTGCATGGATAACTAACAACAATCATGGAAACATTGCACTTCATGTTAACAGGCTGACAACAACATCATTTAGCAAGTTTGGAGCAAGATATGAACAAACTACATCAAGCTATAAATACAACCAGGGGCATGGATGGATATCTCATAACCATATGTACAGAACATCCTTACTGAAGTATCTCAAAATAAGCATGGATCTCTCTGTAGCATCAAGTTTACATGGCATAAAAATAACAGCAGAACAGGGACTGAAATCAGCAACATCACGAGGCCTAGTTTACATGCTTGTGCTAGTCACCACATTGAAAATACATGGCATACACTCCTGTAAAGATGGCATGGCATAGTTCAAAACATATGTAGACATCAACCTCATAGGATGCACACATCAATCATGGCAAAAATGACAAATGAGCATGTTATAACAGTTTCAGCAGATTAACAGCAACATGCACTCTTGCAACGATGATTCAGGCATCAAGATGAACTCAAATGAACATGATGCAATGGAATGAAATGAAGTACCCGTTGAGACGAACAATTTGACATATTACACGCACGAAACGGAGCAGTATGCAGCAAGTTATGATGCGATGAACATGGTATGATAATGTAAAAATTACAGGACTTAGAGAAAAACAACCTCGCGGGAAAAACTGGACGGAGGAGTACTGGGACGAGCCGGTGCGGGATGAGGACGAGGGCGTTTGGTCGGAGGGAGTGGTGGATCTGATCCACTCCCTCGGATCCGGTTGGAGCTCCGGCGAGGGCAAACTCCGGCGAGCTCCTCGCGGCGCGGGAAGGAGCAGGAGGTCGGCGAGGGCGACATGGAGAGGAGGGAGCAGGGGGGCGGCGATCGGAGATGGCAGGGGCGGCGAGGGGCGCGGCGGCCGACGAGCTCGGTCGCGGGCTGGGCGCGGCGGCGAGGGTGCGCGAGGTGGCGGCGGTCATGCGGGAAGGCGGCGCGGGTTACCGGAGGAGGGCGGCACCAGCAGGAGACGAGGCCCGGCGAGGTTGAGCGGCG